>NC_037668.1:173969358-174029230 GCF_003255815.1 Theropithecus gelada | reverse complement strand
AGACACAAAAAACCCTCCAAAAAATCAATGAATCCAGGAGTTGGTTTTTTGAAAAGATCAACAAAATTGACAGACCACTAGCAAGACTAATAAAGAAGAAAAGAGAGAAGAATCAAATCGACGCAATTAAAAATGATAAAGGGGATATCACCACCGACCCCACAGAAATACAAACTACCATCAGAGAATACTATAAACACCTCTACGCAAATAAACTGGAAAATCTAGAAGAAATGGATAATTTCCTGGACACTTACACTCTTCCAAGACTAAACCAGGAAGAAGTTGAATCCCTGAATAGACCAATAGCAGGCTCTGAAATTGAGGCAATAATTAATAGCCTACCAACCAAAAAAAGTCCAGGACCAGATGGATTCACAGCTGAATTCTACCAGAGGTACAAGGAGGAGTTGGTACCATTCCTTCTGAAACTATTCCAATCAATAGAAAAAGAGGGAATCCTCCCTAACTCATTTTATGAGGCCAACATCATCCTGATACCAAAGCCTGGCAGAGATACAACAAAAAAAGAGAATTTTAGACCAATATCCCTGATGAACATCGATGCAAAAATCCTCAATAAAATACTGGCAAACCGGATTCAGCAACACATCAAAAAGCTTATCCACCATGATCAAGTGGGCTTCATCCCTGGGATGCAAGGCTGGTTCAACATTCGCAAATCAATAAACATAATCCAGCATATAAACAGAACCAAAGACAAGAACCACATGATTATTTCAATAGATGCAGAAAAGGCTTTTGACAAAATTCAACAGCCCTTCATGCTAAAAACGCTCAATAAATTCGGTATTGATGGAACGTACCTCAAAATAATAAGAGCTATTTATGACAAACCCACAGCCAATATCATACTGAATGGGCAAAAACTGGAAAAATTCCCTTTGAAAACTGGCACAAGACAGGGATGCCCTCTCTCACCACTCCTATTCAACATAGTGTTGGAAGTTCTGGCTAGGGCAATCAGGCAAGAGAAAGAAATCAAGGGTATTCAGTTAGGAAAAGAAGAAGTCAAATTGTCCCTGTTTGCAGATGACATGATTGTATATTTAGAAAACCCCATTGTCTCAGCCCAAAATCTCCTTAAGCTGATAAGCAACTTCAGCAAAGTCTCAGGATACAAAATTAATGTGCAAAAATCACAAGCATTCTTATACACCAGTAACAGACAAACAGAGAGCCAAATCAGGAATGAACTTCCATTCACAATTGCTTCAAAGAGAATCAAATACCTAGGAATCCAACTTACAAGGGATGTAAAGGACCTCTTCAAGGAGAACTACAAACCACTGCTCAGTGAAATAAAAGAGGACACAAACAAATGGAAGAACATACCATGCTCATGGATAGGAAGAATCAATATCGTGAAAATGGCCATACTGCCCAAGGTAATTTATAGATTCAATGCCATCCCCATCAAGCTACCAATGAGTTTCTTCACAGAATTGGAAAAAACTGCTTTAAAGTTCATATGGAACCAAAAAAGAGCCCGCATCTCCAAGACAATCCTAAGTCAAAAGAACAAAGCTGGAGGCATCACGCTACCTGACTTCAAACTATACTACAAGGCTACAGTAACCAAAACAGCATGGTACTGGTACCAAAACAGAGATATAGACCAATGGAACAGAACAGAGTCCTCAGAAATAATACCACACATCTACAGCCATCTGATCTTTGACAAACCTGAGAGAAACAAGAAATGGGGAAAGGATTCCCTATTTAATAAATGGTGCTGGGAAAATTGGCTAGCCATAAGTAGAAAGCTGAAACTGGATCCTTTCCTTACTCCTTATACGAAAATTAATTCAAGATGGATTAGAGACTTAAATGTTAGACCTAATACCATAAAAATCCTAGAGGAAAACCTAGGTAGTACCATTCAGGACATAGGCATGGGCAAAGACTTCATGTCTAAAACACCAAAAGCAACGGCAGCAAAAGCCAAAATTGACAAATGGGATCTCATTAAACTAAAGAGCTTCTGCACAGCAAAAGAAACTACCATCAGAGTGAACAGGCAACCTACAGAATGGGAGAAAATTTTTGCAATCTACTCATCTGACAAAGGGCTAATATCCAGAACCTACAAAGAACTCCAACAAATTTACAAGAAAAAAACAAACAACCCCATCAAAAAGTGGGCAAAGGATATGAATAGACATTTCTCAAAAGAAGACATTCATACAGCCAACAAACACATGAAAAAATGCTCATCATCACTGGCCATCAGAGAAATGCAAATCAAAACCACAATGAGATACCATCTCACACCAGTTAGAATGGCGATCATTCAAAAGTCAGGAAACAACAGGTGCTGGAGAGGATGTGGAGAAATAGGAACACTTTTACACTGTTGGTGGGATTGTAAACTAGTTCAACCATTATGGAAAACAGTATGGCGATTCCTCAAGGATCTAGAACTAGATGTACCATATGACCCAGCCATCCCATTACTGGGTATATACCCAAAGGATTATAAATTATGCTGCTATAAAGACACATGCACACGTATGTTTATTGCAGCACTATTCACAATAGCAAAGACTTGGAATCAACCCAAATGTCCATCAGTGACAGATTGGATTAAGAAAATGTGGCATATATACACCATGGAATACTATGCAGCCATAAAAAAGGATGAGTTTGTGTCCTTTGTAGGGACATGGATGCAGCTGGAATCCATCATTCTTAGCAAACTATCACAAGAACAGAAAACCAAACACCGCATGTTCTCACTCATAGGTGGGAACTGAACAATGAGATCACTTGGACTCGGGAAGGGGAACATCACACACCGGGGCCTATCATGGGGAGGGGGGCGGGGGGAGGGATTGCATTGGGAGTTATACCTGATGTAAATGACGAGTTGATGGGTGCAGCACACCAACAAGGCACAAGTATACATATGTAACAAACCTGCACGTTATGCACATGTACCCTACAACTTACAGTATAATAATAATAAATAAATTAAAAAAAAAAAAAAAAAAAAAAAAAAGGTGAGGAGGAGAGATACAAAGATAATAGAGACACTCATATATTCATCAAGAAAGTTAAATTTTGTTAAAATTTCTGCTAGTTGGTTCTTTTAAATAAATTCCAGATACATTTAAAGCTCCATTCTGAATTCCCTAGTTTTCCTTCTCTGAGATAACAATTATGTATGATTTCCACCCAAACTTATATAATCCATGCTGTTGTTCTGTGTTTTAAATTACATAAGTGGTATCATACATGTGTATACTTTTGTAACTTCTTTTGGATAATGTTATTTTGAGATTCATACACATTCTTACATCTTGCTGAATTTCATTTTAACTGCAGTGTTTTATAAGGCACAGTTTACCCAGTCCTCTACTGAGAAACAGGTTGTTTTGATTTTTCTCCTATTGTAAGTATTGTTGCAGCATTACATAAAGATTAAAAAACAAAACTTTTCCCAGAGTGTGGCTTGAATGCTTTTTCCTTATTCGTTGGCATCTGACATACAGGAGATTTAAATTTTATTTATTTATTTCTTAATTGAGACATATTTAGCATATTTATGGGATACATGTGAGTATTTGTTACAAGCATAGAATATGTAATGATTGAGTCACAGTATTTGGGGTGTCTATCACCTGATTATTTATTATTTATATGTGTTGGGAACCTTTCAAATCTTCTCTTCTACCTATTTTGAAATATAAAATACATTGTTGCTAACTGTAGTCACCCTACTCTGCTAGCAAATCTTATAATTTATATTTTATATTTGACTGTATGTTTGTATCAACTAACCTCTATTCATCCCCCACTTCTCACCCACACACTCTTCCCAGTCTCTGATACCTATCATTCCATTTCCTACCTGCACAGGATAAACACTTTTTAGCTTCCAAATATGAGTGAGAGCATGCAATATTTGTCTTTTTGAGCTTGCCTTCTTTCACTTAACATACTGACCTTCAGTTCTATCCATTTGCTATGAATGACATTTTTTCATTTGTTGTTATAGACAAAAAATATTTTATTTTGTATGCACACCACATTTTCTTTACCCATTCATCCACTGATGAACACTTACATTGATTCCATATCTTGGCTATTGTCAACAGTGCTGCAATAAACATGTAAATGCAGGTATCACTTTGGTATACTGATTTGTTTTGCATGGGTAAATGCCCAGTAGTGGAACTGCTGAATTGTATAATAGTTCTGCTTTCAGTTTTTTGAAAAATCTTCATTTAGTTTTCCTTAGTGGCTGTACTCATTGACATCTACCAAGAGCATAAGAGTTCCTTTCTTTCTTGGAAAATGGAGGATTTTTCCTCCATTCTCATTAGCTTTTGTTATTTTTTGTCTTTTTGTAATCACCATTCTAACTGGGGTAAGGTTAAACTCCATTGTGGTTTTGTTTTACATTTCCCTGGTTATTAGTGATGTTGATCATTTTTAAATATACCTGTTGGTTGCTTGTATTTCTTTTTTTAATAAATGTCTATTTATATCATTTATCCACTTTTTAATGTGACTTTTTAATTTCTTGTTGGATTCTTTAACTACCTTTTACATTCCAACTACTAGTCTCTCATCAGATTAATAGTTTGCAAATGTTTTATCCAAATCAACAGGTTTTCTCTTCACTCTATTGACAATTTCCTTTGTTATGCAGAAACGTTTTAGCTTAATACAGATGTATTTGTCTATTTTTGGTTGTTTTTTGTGTTTTTTTAGGTACTAACCATAAAAGCTTTGCCTAGATGAATATCCAGAAGTATTAGTATTTGTGTAGGTTTCCTCTTACAGTTTTATAGTTTTGGGTCTGATATTTAAGTCTTTAATTTATCCTTAGTTGATTTTTGTGTATGGTGAAATATAGGGGTGCTGTTTCATTCTTCTACATATGAATATCCAGTTTTCCCAGAACCATGTGTTGAAGAAAATATCTTTCCCTACTGAATGTTCTTTATACCTCTGTCAAAAATCAGTTGGGTGTAAATACATGTTTTTTATTTGTCTCTATTCTGTTAAATTGTTCTCTGTCTGTTTTTATGCTAATATCAAACAGTTTTTTTATAGCCTTGTAATATATTTTGAAGTCAGGTAGTGTTATGTCTCCAGTTCTGTTCCTTTTTCTTAGGATTGCTTTGGCTATTTGGGCTCTTTTCTATTCTAATGAACTTTAGGATTATTTTTTATAATTCTGTAAAAAATGATTTTGGCATTTTAATGGATTCTGCATTGAATCTGTAGATTGCTTTGGGATATATGATTATTTTATCAATATTAGTTCTCTAATCTATGAGCTTTCCATTTGTTTATGTCCTCTTCAATTTCTTTTATCAGTGTTTTATAGGTTTCCTTGTGGATATCTTTCATCCTCTTTGTTACATTTATCCCCTGGTATTTCATTTTATAATAGATAGTATAAATGCAATTGCTGTTTTCCTCAGCTAGTTAATTATTGGTGTGTACAAATGCTACTGATTTTTCTATGTTGATTTTGTATCCTGCAACTTTACTGAATTTGTTTATCAAATCTAAAAGGTTTATTGGAAAAGTCTATAGGTTTTTCTAGATACAAGATTATATAATTAGCAAAGAAGGACAATCTGATTTTCAGTTTTTCCCCATTTAGTATGGTATTGACTGTGGATTTGTTATATGTGGCCTTTCTTATGTTGAATATGTTCCTTCTATATCTAGTTGGTTGAGACATTTTATTATAAAGAGATGTTAAATATTATCAAGTGCTTTTCTATATGTATTGAGATCATAGATCATTTCATTTGTTGCTATGGACAAACAGTATTTTATTTGGTATGCATACCACATTTTCTTTACCCATTCATCCATTGATAAACACTTACTTTGATTCTGTATCTTGGCTATTGTCAACAGTGCTGCAATAAACATGTAAATGCAGGTATCACTTTGGTATACTGATTTGTTTTGCATGGGTAAATGCCCAGTAGTGGAACTGCTGAATTGTATAGTAGTTCTAAAAATGGACAAACGACATAAATAGACATTTATCAAAAAAAGAAATGCAAACAACCAACAAGTATATTTAAAAATGATCAACATCACTAATAACCAGAGAAATGTAAAACAAAACCACAGTGGGGTTTATCTTATCCCAGTTAGAATGGCTATTACGAAAAGACAAGAAATAACAAAATGATCATACTGATTTTGCCCTTGATTCTGTTGATGCGATGTATCACATTTATTGATTTGTGTATGTTGAAATATCCTTACATTCCTGGGATAAATCCTACTTGATCATGATGTATTACAATTTTGATGTGCTGTTGGATTCAATTTTTTAGTATTTTCTTGAAGACTTTGCATCTACGTTTATCAAGAATATAAGCTTTCAGTTTTCTTTTTCTTTTTCTTTTTTCTTTCTTTTTTTTTTTTTTTTTTTTTTTTTGTTCTTGCATCTTAGTCTGGTTTTGGTGTCAGAGTAATGATGGCCTGGTAGAACAAGTTAGAGAGAATTCCCTCCTCTTCAGTTTTTTGAAATAATTGAGGAGAAGTAATTTTCTTGGTTAATCTAGAAAGTAGGTTATGCATTTTGTTTATCTTTAAAAAATTCATTTTTGTTTTACTATCTCTTGTATGTTTTGGGGGGTGAGGGTTCTAATTTTCTATGTGTTCTGACTAATGCTGACAGTATGGTGTTGAAGTCCCGAAATATTATTGTATTTGAGCCTATCTCTCCCTTTAAATCTAGTAATATTTGCTTTATATATTTGAGTGTTCTGTGTTGGGTAAATATGTTCAGAATTGTTACATCCTCTTGCTGAATTGATCCTTTTATCATTATATAATTTTTTGTCTCTTTTTACTGTTTTTGACTTAAAGTCTATTTTATCTGACTTAAGTATGACTACTCATGCTCAATTTTGATTTCCTTTTTAAAAGAATTTCTTTTTTCATTCTATTACTGTAGGTCATATATGTCTACAAATATGACAAGGTTTCTTGTAGGCAGCATAGAGTTGGGTCCTTTTTTAATCCATTCAGTGAGTCTATATCATTTAAGTCGAAAGTTTAATGTGTTTACATTCAAGGTTATTACTGATATGCAGGAGTTTATTGCTATCATTGTATTAATTGATTTCTGGTTATTTTGTATAGCCTTTTTCTTTTTCTCTTATCATTTATTATTGTGATTTGGTGGTCTTCTGTAGTGGCAACTTTTGGGTCTTTTCCTATATTTGGATATCTGTATTTCTTGCTAGTCATGTAAAGTTGTCAGTATTATTTCTCACACTAAGTTTTCTATCGCTTTCATTTTCTCTTTGCCTTCTGGGGCACCAAAAGTTCAAATACTGTGTTGCTTTATGGTGTTCCATATGTTATGTAGGCTGTGTTCATTTTTATAAAACTCCTTATTTCAAATTTTTGTTTGTCTTGGTTATCTCAAAGGACTGACCTTCAAATTCTGAGATTCTTCAGCTGGATTTAGTCAATTTTTGAGGCTTTTACATATATTTTGTATTTCATTCCATGAATTCTTCAGTTCCAGATTTCCATTTGGTTCATAATGATTATCTCTTTGTCAAATTTCTTACTCTGTCCTGGATTGCTTTTCTGATTTAATTATATAGTTTATTATTCTGTATTTTCTGAGTTTCTTCAATATTATGTTTTAAAAATTTTTTCTATGATTTCATAAGCCATATTTCCTTACTTTTTTATGTTGCTTGTGTTCTTATGTTGATGTCTGCACTTGTGTAACAGTTACTCTTTCCTATTTTTAAAGAAACTTTCCTAGGGGAAGACATTTTCCTAAAGTTATATCTATGATGTTGGTTGGGTAGGACACTTTGGATTTGATTCTGAGTGCATGCATTAATGTTGTCAGTGTATGATTTCTTCACCTATAAACAGCATCAATTGTATCTGTGATTTATTCAGTGGCTTTTAGTGCAGTTATTAGTGGAGGCTGTGGTGAAGTTTTGCAAGGGACAAGGACAGCAAGTGGCCTAGTCTTCAAATTCCATTGGTGGCAGCAGTAGGGTGAACATGTCTGTCCTTGGACCCAAGGGTAGCGTACTATGGCACCAGTGTTAGCAGGCCCGGGTGGGCCAATTTTGGGGCCTCCAGGTGATTTTCTCAGATGCAGGTAGTGGCAGTGGTGAGCTGAATGTATGGGCATGTTCTGCTGTGCTTAGGCAGCAGAAGTGGCATAGGCAATAGCAGTAGTAGTGGCAAGACAACCCTACAGGTCCTGAGAGGTGTGTGCTAGTTTTGGCTGTAGCTACCATTGGCTGGGCAGGCCAGTCTTCAGGCTCACATGTGGTGAGTGCAGGTAGGTGTCAGCTGTGGTGGTAGTGGTAGGATGGGCAAACCCAACTTCAGAACCCCAGGATAAGTGCTCAGATGCCAATAGTTGTGCACTGGACTGGGCAACCCCCAGGACCCTGAACTGCATGTTCTAGGCAGGGCAGGTGGTGATGCTTGGCCAGGGGACCCCCAGTAGTGCTTTCAGGCACTGGCTATGGTAGGCAGGGGTGGGATGGGGTCATCCTCAGGCCCCCAGTAGACTGCTTCAGTGGAGGGTGGTAGCAGCTGTTTTGTGACTCTGCTACTAGGGAGAGTAGAGTTGCTTTCAGTGGTAGCAGCTATATGTAGATGAGTGAGGAACACATATTTCACTCATGCTTCAGCCGCACTGCCAGCAGCCAGCAGTGATGGCAATTTGGGGAGGGGGAGAGGAGGCTCTGTCTTGGTGTGGGAAAAATTCAGGGAGACTCTTCTGCTGGAGGCAGTGGGTCACTGCTGGTGGCCTGTGCTTCGGCTCTGGTGGCAGCAGCTAGCTACAGTTGTGGTTGCAGTTGTGGGATATCAGTGGGGCTCCAGGGATGTGAAGATACAGGTCCTGTTGAGCCTTAGGACAAGGTGCACTCTGTTGGGAGCTCGCTCAAAATGTCAACTTTGTGTAGCCGTATAGGACTCCGGAGGTGTCATGGACTCAGCATACATTTTTTCTTTGGGGCAATGCCATCACGTTTTCTCTAGGCTTCTTCCTATTTTAGTCTCAGGATCCATGAGGGTCAAGGGATTCTCCTGTGGCTAGGATTGCAGGGATCCAGGCTGGAAATGTGGACTGCTGGGGGTCTCTCACTTACCTTTTCTTGCACTGGGGAGTCTTCCCAGGCCCCAGATGATCCTAGCCAAGAAGGCTGTCTTGCCTTCCTTACCTTAGGTGTTTTCAGTCAGTTGTCTGTTGAATTCCAGTGTTCTTTCTTGGTTGATCTATTTGATGTATGATTATCTACTCACTATTTGGGTTCCTTGTGGAGGAGGTAAGTCCACATCAGAAAAGCTGGGCCAATTCTAAAGGTTCTGATTTATCATAGCCAGTTAAAACAAAGTAAAGTCAATGTACTCATTAAAAAATGCAAAGACAACATGCCTTAGTTATATGTAACATCTGTGATAACATTCCTATCAATTATAAAAAAGTAAAACCTTGACGTTAATGAAATGTCTCTAGTTGGTAATTTTGAAATTCTTCCCCAGGACTTTAAATTTAATATTGGTACATTTCTTGATCCATTTTTAATGGTTTCTCCTTTTACTATCTTCAAGCATTGTAGGTATTTTTCTCTATGTACTTCAGGGAAAAAAGTGCAATCTATTTTTATGATAAAAGCTTATTATGCTTATTATGTAAAAATAGACAACTTATATACATATATTCATCCTTCCAGGTTGGGTGACCCAGAAGTCTTTTAAAATAAATATACATTAAACACTGTATCCCAAAATTTTAAAAAATATTTATTTTCTGTGTTTGTGTTTGGGAAAACAGGAAGAAAACATACTAAAGTTGTCAGGTTCACATTATTTGTTTTTCAGTTAACTGTGGGAAAATGTTTGAGGATATTAGTATCTGAAGCTACTTCAAAAATTATTTATTTATTTTTTATCCATGCACTCATGCAAGCATTCATTCATTTACTCAACAAATATTTGATTTGTCAAAATATCATCTTGTGCCTAATATTTTCAGTAAAGTATTAGAAGAAAACAAAGTCTGTGATCTCAGAGATTTTGCATTTTGGTGAGACACAATAGGCAATAAATAAATGAATCTGTAAGTCCACAGTAGTCAGATGATGATAAGTGCTATGGGAAACAATAAAGCAGCTGGATTACAGGTGAGGCAGTGGCTACTCATTCAGCTAGAGATTCTAATAGAGAAGCAAATAAACAGAGAAGTGAAGGTAGAGAGGAAAGGAGCCATATGTGTATATGAGGAAAGACCATTCCAGGAGGAGGAAGATCACATAGAAAAGTTCTAAGCTGAGTGTGCATGTATGCATTGTTGCTTTTATTGGAGGGGGTTCCTTCATGATTACATGGATACCACTCAGACTACAGCAGAGTGGAAACCAGCTGTCATGAAGGAAAAAAAAAATAGAGTTATGGTAAGAACTTTGGCTTTACTTTGAGACAGTTGGAAAGTTTGATGAAATAATTAACATGAACTGACTGTAAAATACACCGTTGGTTGTTGTGTTCAACATAGATAAGGTAGAAATAGATATAGAGGATATTATTTCAATAAACATTTTGGTGACTTAGATTGGCATAGTAAGAGTATACAATGTAAAAGGTGTCAGACTTTTCAGACTCTGGATAACAAATATTTTAAAGATAGAGATAAAAGGGTTTGAGATAAAGAGTTAAGTCAAAGATGATGTCAAAGTTTGTGACTTGAGTAACTGAAAAGGTGCAACTTGCCTTATGTGAGTCTGACATAATAATCCAGTCATTTGCGTTAGCTTAGATCGGTGCAGTGATCAGTCTCATTTGTCATGTTCACAAATATTAATGACTAAGGTACTTTTTAGTGAGATAAAGTAGGAGATGGAAAAATATATTGAGGAGTTGATGCCAGGATGGCTGCCTGTTCATACTTCATATGAAGTGACAAAACTTTCATGCTAATTATAATGAATAGCTTCTCAATGGAATATAGACTAAAATGATTTAGAATCTGAGAGAATTGGCTGAGTGCATTAATTGCTCATAGAATTCAAGAGGGAAAGAAGTGAAAAATTCCTTTTTCTGTCTGTTGTTATAGTACTGGTGAAAATGAGACCATAAGATAGAAAATAGTAACAGGAGAAAAATGGAAAAGATAAGCTTTTTTCTATCATCTGAAGATCTTCTCCTCCAGACTATCTGAACAGGTATCATATTCACTCAAGTAACATAATAAAGACTACTGATTACTGAAAGACTATATAGGTGTCTGTTGTCAAAACAAGTGATTATTAAATGCTAAGTACATTTAATAACCATTTGAGGGTAAGAAACTTGGACATTTCATAGAATAATTTCAGTGAAGCCTGATAAATCGTAATTAAAATGGACTACTAGAATTAAAGATCAGGGGCTTAAGACATGCATTTAAGATATCACGGAATGCAGTGATTATTTGTGTAGACAGCCAATCCCCATGTGGATGCAATTTTCTGCAAGTAGATGCTTCTGAGAGTATAACATCTAATTTGTGGCAGTGAGTAAAGTTTAAGACTTGTCAAACCTGCCTTGGGAAGGATAACTTCCCCACCCCTTCCCCAGCCACAAATGGAATACTGCATTCCACAGTGAGAATGTGGCTGGATTAAAAGTCAATTTTAATCTAGGTCTATGGATGTAAGAGAGAAACACTGAATTTAATGTCACTGACACAGGAATGATAGGTCCCTTGACGGGAGTGATCCCCAGACTTAGATGCCTTAACTAATTTTAAGGTGTTGGAAAGCCAAAAAAATAAGCGGGAAGCTGATTATTTCTGTGCAAATGATGTGTCTCAGTTAAGACACTGCTAAAAGCAAAAGTCCAAAGTACAGTAATTTACTTGAAAGAGAATAAAGATTGGATGTGAAAGTTCTTTAACATTAACCTTTTCGAATTTGGAGTTGCTATGGTGGAGAGAAAAAAGCAAAAGAGTTATGTTAAATATCGGAGGTATGACTGGAAAGATTACTTGATGGTCAAGTAGTTTTTACTTGAATTTATAATTGATATGACTATCATTACAAATATTACATGTAACTAGGGCTTGTTGCCTTTGCATTTTTTATGAACATATATTGCTTTTACCTTGTTTTAACTGCCTATGATAAATGAGAGCCTTTAGAATTGCCTCAGTTTTCCTGAGGTTAAGAATTAAGCAAAACTAAAGTACAAAATCTAACAAAGGATCATTATTCTGATTAGGTTAATCTCTAACAGGTGAGTTTGAATTCCTGCTACCTTTCTTTTCATTAGTTTAATATGTTTAGTATATAAAAAAAGAATGTTCCTGGAGGTCAATGAGTTAAACATTTTGGCTTCAGCATCTCTTTGCTCCTTTGAAGTTATTGCGGACCTCAAAGGGTTTTGATTATGTGGATTATGTTTTTTGATATATACCATATCCAAAATTAAAACATATAAATTTAAAAATATTTGTTTATTATGTCATTAAAATATAACAATCTCAATATGAGTTTACATAAATAACATATCTAATGAAGAACTATTTTCAAGAGCAATAAATTTTTTAGGGACTAGCATTCGTTTATTTTATTTGTAGCTATCTCTAACGTGTGGTTTAATAAAAGGCAATTTGATTCTTACATCAGATTCTGCATTCAGGCTATTGTGCTATGCTCTTTCAGTTGAAATATAAGAATAAAATTTTGTCTCATGCATAAATTTCATTGGAAAATAGGGAGTTTTTAAATAATCTTTTCAGGTAATTATAGATTTTCTTTGATCCTCAGCATAACCAAAAAGTAGCTACTTCTTAATAATTAATTGCAGTGTGGAATCTGCAAACACAGCTCTGATTTCTCATTCTCTTTAAAACTCATTGATCTATTTTGCACTTCTAATAGATCTTTCATTATAAATGTTTTTGTGATATCATAAGTCATTTGGAAAATAAAGTTTACTATTCATGCTAATCTTCTAAATATTAACATATTTTATTACACAATATAAAACATCAGATTTTAATAGCACTACTGATATCTTCAGCACATATCCTAAGTAGAAGACTGTGTTATATTTGTTATAGCCCAAAACTGTCAGTGGCTTGTAACTGGATTTGGGTTGAACTGAGGTATGAGATCATCAGGACTTGTTTTCTGAGCACCAGTAATGATCCTGCTGGTCAAAAACAGGATCTGGTCAAAATAGGATGCAGTAAAGAAATTGGCCCAAATCAGCTAAAACCAAGATGGTGAAGGAGGTGGAGCAAGATGGTGGAATAGGAAGCTCCACCAGTAGTCTCACTGGTGCTAACTTGTTGTTAGCAACTATCTACAAAGAAAAAAACACCTTCATCAGTGCAATAGATCTGAAAAAGGCATGGAAAAGATAGAGAAAACAGTCCTGAATTACTGCCACTCTCCACCCCCCGCCCCTCCCAACCCCAGCAGGTGCAATTTGGGATGGAGAGCCTCTCTGGGCACTGAGGAAGGGAGAACACAGCAATTGGGGGGCACTGAACTCAGTGCTGCTCTGTTAGAGCAGAAAGGAAAACCAGACTAAAGTCAGCTGATGCCCACCCATGGAGGGAACATTTAAACCAGTCCTAAGCAGAGGGGATTCACCAATCCCAACAGTCTAAAATCAAGTACTTGCAAACCTTGCCACTGAGGGATACAGCATTCTGTGTCTCCAAGTAAACTTTAAAAGCAGTCTAGGCCCTAAAGACTGAAACTTTTAGGTGAGTCCAAAGGCTCAACTAATCCCAAAGACATTAGACTGGAGGGGTATGCAACCTACTGAGACAGCAGTTGGGTCAGCCAAGGGAGTGCTGGCATTGCCCCTCTCCTAACCCCAGGCTGTACAGCTCTCGACACCAAAAGAGACCACTTCCTTCCACTTTAAGAGAATGGAGGGAAGAATGGGAAGGACTTTGTCTTGTAACTAGGATACCAGCTCAGTCACAGCAGGATAAGGCACTGCTCAGAGTCATGGGCCCCCATTCTATGCCCTATCTCCCAGATAACCTTTCCAGACACACACTGGGTCAGAAGGTCCTTAAACAAAAGGATGCAGTACAAAAGTACTTCTGCTTGAGAAAAGCAGAGGGAAAAGTAAAGGGGGCTTTGTCTAGCATCTTAGGTACCAGAACAACCACAGTGTGGTAGAGTGTCAAGTGGGCTCTTGGGGTCCCCGATTCCAGGACACAAATAGACTGAAAATAAAGGATGGAAAAATAAAAGGGTAAAAAGGATATTCCATGTCAATGGAAACAAAAGGAGAGCAGAAATCTTTATACTTATGTCAGACACAATAGATGTCAGACAGTAGATACTTGTGTCAGACACAATAGATTTCAAGACAAAAACTTTAAGAAGAGACAAAGTCACTATATAATGATAAAGGAGTCAATTCAGCAAGAAGATATAACAAAAGATATATGCATCAAACACTGGAGCACCCAGATATATAAAGTAAATCTTACTAGTCCTAAAGAAAGAGATAGTCCCAATACAGTAATAGCTGGAGACTTCAACACCCCACATTCAGCAGTGGACAGGTGGTCCAGATAATCAACAAAGAATCAGCAGACTTAATCTGCACTGTAGACCAAAAGGATCTAATAGATATTTATAGAACATTTTATCCAAGGGCTTCAGAACACACATTCTTTCCTCGGAAAATAAATTATTCTCAAGGATAGACCATATGTTTGGTCATAAGACAGGTCTTAAAACATTAAAAAAAAGAAATAATATCACGCATCTTCTCTGACCACAAAGGAATAAAACTAGAAATTAATAACAAGAGAAATTTTTGGAAACTATACATGTACAAATATGTACAAATTATACACGTACAAATTAAACAATATGCTCCTGAATGACCAATGGGTCAATGAATAATGTAACAAAGACATTCAAGACATTAAAAAAGTTGTTTTGAAACAAATGATAATGGAAACACAACATACCAAAGCCTAGAGGAGCCAACAAAAGCAGTACTAAGAGGGAAGTTTACAGCTATAAGTCTTGTATAAAAGAGGAAAATCTTCAAATGAACAATCTAACGGTGCATCTTAAAGAACAAGAAAAGCAAGAACAAACCAAACCCCAAATTAGTAGAAGAAAAAAAATAATAAAAATAAGAACAAAAATACATGAAATCGAAATGAAAACAATAAAAAATGAATGAAATAAAAATATGGGGTTTTAAAAACATAAACAAATTTGACAAACATTCATCCTAGGAAAAAAAGAAAGAAGATACAAATAAATAAAACTGGAAATGAAGAAAGAGATATTACAACTGATATTGCAGAAATCCAAGGGTCATTACTGGCTAATATGGGCAACTATATGCCAAAACATTGGAAAATCTAGGATAAATGGACAAATTTCTACATACATACAATCTACCAAGATTTTATCAGAAAGAAACCCAAAAACCAGAACAGACCAATTACAGGTAATGAGATAGAAGTCCTAATAAAAGTCTCCCAGTAAAGAAAACCCTGGGACCCGATGGCTTTACTACTGAATTCTACCAAACAGTTAAAGAATTAATACCAATCCTACTCAAATTATTTTAAAATGTATAGGAGTTTGAAACTCATTTTATGAGGCCAGCCTTACTCTGATACCAAAACCAGACAAAGACACATTAGAAAAACAAAACTAGAGTCCAATATCACTGGTGAATATTGATGCAAAAATTCTCAACAAAATACTAGCAAACCAAATTCAGCAATACATTAGAAAGATTATTTATCATGGCCAAGTGGGATTAATCCCTGGGATGCAAGTATGGTTCAACATATGCAAATATGACAATGTGATACATCATATCTACAGAATAAAGGATAAAACCCATATGATCATTTCAATGAATGCTGAAAAAGCGTTTGATAGAAATCAACATCTGTTCATGATAAATACCCTCAGAAAAGTAGGCATGGAAGTAATACATCTCAGCATAGTAAAAGCCATATACAATAGACCCACAGCTAGTAACATACTGAATGGGGAAAAACTGAAAGCCTTTTCCCTAAGGTCTGTAACACAAGGATGTCCCCTGTTACCACTGTTATTCAACATAGTACTGGAAGGCCTAGCTAGAGCAATGAGACAAGAGAAAGATATAAAATGACATTCAAATTAGAAAGGAAGAAATCAAATTGTTCTTGTTGGCAGATAATACAATTTTATATTTGGTAGAACCTAAAGATTATGCAGCCATAAAAAAGGATGAGTTTGTGTCCTTTGTAGGGACATGGATGCAGCTGGAAACCATCATCTTAGCAAACTATCACAAGAACAGAAAACCAAACACCGCATGTTCTCACTCATAGGTGGGAACTGAACAATGAGATCACTTGGACTCAGGAAGGGGAACATCACACACCGGGGCCTATCATGGGGAGGGGGGAGGGGGGAGGGGGGAGGGATTGCATTAGGAGTTATACCTGATGTAAATGACGAGTTGATGGGTGCTGTCGAGTTGATGGATGCAGCACACCAACATGGCACAAGTATACATATGTAACAAACCTGCATGTTATGCACATGTACCCTACAACTTAAAGTATAATAATAATAAATAAATTTAAAAAAAAAAGATTCCACAAGAAAACTACTAGTAGTGATAAACAAATTCAGTGAATTTGCAGGATACAAAGTCAACATACAAAAATCAGCAGCATTTTTATATGTCAAAAGTGAACAATGTGAAAAAGAAATAAAAAAGCAAACCCATTTACAATAGTGACACATAAAATTAAATAACAAAAAATTAACCAAAGAAGTGAAAGATCTCTATAATGAAAACTGTAAAACACTGATAAAAGAAATTACAGAAGACACAAAAATGGAAACATATTCTTTATTCATGGATTAGAAGAATCAATATTGTTAAAATATTCATAGTTTCCAAAGCAATCTACAGATTCAATGTGATCTCTATCAACATACCAATGACATTCTTCACAGAAATAAAAAAAAAATCCTAAGATATATATGGAATTAGACCCATATCTAAAACATATACAAAATTAGACCCCTCTATCTTGCCACATACAAACATCAAATCAAATTGACTAAATTCTTACATTTAAGACTTCAAACTATCAAACTGTTACAAGAAAACATGGGGGATATTTTCCAGGGCATTGGTCTAGGCAAAAATGTATTGAGCAATGCTCACAAGCACAGGCAACCAAAGCAAAAATGGAGAAATGGGATGGCATCAAGTTAATAACCTTCTGCACAGCAAAGGAAACAATCAACAAAGTGAAGAGACAACCTTATAACCAAAATATATAAGGAGCTCAAACAACTCCACAGGAAAAAAAAATTCTAATAATCTAATCTAAAGACAGGAATACGATTTGCAAAGACATTTCTCAAAAGAAGACATACAAATGGCAAACAGGCATATGAAAAGGTGTTGAACATCATTGATCATCAGAGAAATGCATATCAAAACTACAATGCAATATCATCTCACCCCAGTTAAAATGCCTTATATCCCAAAGACAGGCAAAAATAACAAATGTAGAAGAGGTTGTAGAGAAAAGGAAATCTCATTGGCTATTGGTTGGAATGTAAGCTAGTACAATCACCATGGAGAGAAGTTTGGAAATTCCTCAAAAAACTAAAAATTGAGCTGCCATAGGACCCAGCAATCCCATTGCTGTGTATATACCCCGAGAAAACAAATCAGTATATCAAAGTGATAACTGCACCTCTATGTTTGTTGCAACGTCGTTCATCATAGCTCAGATTTGGAAGCAACCTAAGTGTCCATTCACAGATGAAAGATAATGTGGTACCTATTACACAATGAAGTCCTATTCAGCAATAAACAAAAATGAGATCTAGTCATTTGCAACAACACAGATGGAATTGAAGATCATTATGTTAAGTGAAATAATCCAGGCACAGAAAGACAAATATCACAAGTTTTCACTTATTTGTGAGATCTAAAAATGAAAATAATTGAATTCACGGACATAGAGAGTGGAAGGATGGTTATCAGAGGCTGGAAAGGGTAGTGAGAGGCTGGGGAGGAAGGTGGTGATGGTTAATGGTTACAAAAAAAATTAGAAAGAATGAATAAGACCTACCATTTGATAGTACAATACGGCGACTATAGGCAATAATAACTTAATTGTACATTTGAAATAACTTCAAGACGGTAATTGGATTGTTTGTAACTCAAAGAATCAAAGTTTGAGGGGATGAATACCCCATTCCTCATCATGTGCTTATTTCACATTGCATTCTTGTATGAAAAAAAGACTCATGTACTCCATAAATATATACACCTAGTATGTGCCCCTCAAAATTAAAAATAAACCATCATGGTGATGAAAGCAATCTCTCATTGCCCTCGTTGCTCATGATATGCTAATTATAATGCATTTCTATGCTAAAATATACTCCCAACAGTGTCGCGACAGTTTATAAATGCCATTTAATGCGTGGAAGTTACCTTTTATGGTTTTAAATGGTAGAAGCCCTTAGTTCCAGGAACTCCCCATCCCTTTTCTATAAACTTTGTGAATAACCTATTTCTTACTTAGCATATAATTAAGGAGTAGCTATAAATATAGCTAGTCAGCAATCCACAAGTGTTACTCTGCCTAGAATGTAACCCTGCTCTGTCTATCGAACAGCCATTTTTCTATACTCTATTGTTCTAATAAACTTCCTTTGCTTTCAATTTACTGTGTCAGTCGAAGCCAAGAATCCTCCTGGGTTGAGCCCCAGTTTGGGGGCTCTCCTGGATCAAAACTGCTCCAACCATCATGGAATGTCATATCATTCTGATGCCTGAGTTATTGATTATTCCTTAGCTAATGCCAGAAGACAACTGGGGAGAGGATAGTACAGCAAAGTTTCCAATAAATATTTATATGTTTAAGAATCTATTTAAGGGTACAGGGGAGAAGAGAATGAAGGGATTATTGGTACAAATATACAGTTAGGTAGAAGAAATATGATCCAGTGTTTAATAGATCAGCAGAGTGTCTATAGTTTACAATAATACATTTAAAAATAGCTAGAAGGAAATAATTCAAAAGTTTCTAGCAAGAAGAAAAGACACATATTTAAGGTGATTGATAGCCCAATTACCCTTATTTGATCTTTACATATTTTATGAATGTATTGTTATCACATGTACTTCCAAAATAGTTATATTCATTATGAATGAACACATAAATAAATTACTTTGGAATTAAGATAATGTTGGTCATAGGTTTTGATTGGCCTGGTTATCCAGGCCAAATTTCTTTATTTATTAAATTAGGATAAAAATAGTACCTACTATTTTTATAAAGATTAAACAAGTTGCTCTAAAGATTAAGTAAGACTATGTCTGTTAAATAATTAATGCCTACAACAGAAATAAAAAAATTTGCTTTGCTTTTTTTAAAAAAGGAAAAGAATATATTAAGGGGAGAAGTTCAGTGTACTCACATAGGGCCAATAGTGGTGCTTTTTGCATATGGACCACTGTGTGTTCCAACGGGATGATGGCAAAACAACCACTCTGGTTCACTGATATTTGATGCCTGTTAATACAGATAGCTCCCATCCAAAGGTACACCAACTTATTCTATGGGAAGTGTCATGCTACACTCAGATGGAACTACATTTGAGGGTTTAATGTATCAGTTGGCAGTCTCATGGAACAGTGATACTTGGAGGTTCAGACCGTTTTCCCAAATTGCACATGTTTCATCAATATGCAATGGCAACAATACAGGTAGTGGCATGGTAAGCACTAGCTCCACTTTGGTAAACAGACTGTAAATGTGGTAGGAGTTCATCCATGGCTAATAAATCAAAACAACCTAGAAACTTGCCATCATGAGGCACAATACTTGCTAACCCAAAAAGGAACACTCGAGAGAACTATCTTCCAGGAAACAAACTGCAACTGGAAAGAAGCCTGGAGAGACAACACAGTGTCAAATGAATGGAGAAACTGAATACTGACACTAATAAAGAACCATACCCACCAGTAATGCTACCAGAGGGCTTGTGCCCTCACTCAGGAGCGATTGTCCATATTTTCATATTTGCTATGGAAATAGTTTGCTGGAAAATGATAGTGATCTTAAATAATTGCAGGACATTACTGGGCAGTGTGGCTTTTATCATTGTTCTCTAATTGCTCCAACACCCTGAATTAAAAGAAAAAAATAATGTATCTTTCTTGTGCTACAACTGGCTAGAATTGCACATAAAAAGAAACAACACAATGTCATCCTCATTGGAAGGGTGGGGATAGATTGCAATGTCACATAATGGCACCTGGAAGCACCATTTATTCTATAATGTCTGGAATATGTTTACATCCATAAAACAAGTGAAATTCAGAAGTTCTTGAAAAATATTCTCTAGTTACCACCTAAGTAACTGGGAAAGTAGTACATGGGAAAAGGTCATTTCTGTTGGAAATGACAGGGACAATGATTAATTTTAACCTATGTTAAACATTACTTTAATCTTTCTATGATAGCTATTTAGTGTAACAAAGGATTTGTAGGTTCACTGATAGAATTAAAAGAAAACCAAATTTGTGTAAATGATGATTCTCCAAGATAGAAAAATAACTTGTGAGTATAAGTTTAAGTCCCAAGTTGTTAGAATACATATGGAAGCTGATTGGGCTGAGAAGGAAGTAAATTTGACTTTAGAAAATTACTCACTAAATTAAATGCCTTCATCAACCTATGTAGAATAATTCAAATAACTTTCGATCAAGGAGGTATTAGACAGAGCTACTAAACAAACATTGAAACAGCTATAATGTATAATGAATAGTAATCTTTATGGTGATAGTAGGTAGAAAATATTATAAGAAAAATAATGAATTTTATTTTGAAAAAGATAGAGAATTTTGACATGAACAAAAGGGATGCAACTGATGAAATAGCTGCAGAACATTGGTTTTTTAGGAAAAGGAAATAGAAAATTACATAAATTTATGTTCTCGATAATTAGCATCTTAATTTTTTAAATCATGAGACTATTTATAACAATGATCAATAGTTGACCATATACAAATTTTCCTTATGAAATCACATTTTAATCAAATACCACACTGAACTACTTAAATTTCATAGCATATAATCTTGCTAAAAATATGCAATAAAACTAACATACTTAGTCGACAAATGTTTATAACTTCTTTCCAAGATTTATTTTTATAACCTGGACATAACTTTTTAAAATACCCCAAATTTGTTTAACACAGTCTTAGTATTTAGAACACTCTGTTTCTTCTCTTCTTGTTCTTCCATAATGAAAATGATCATTACTGTTGAAAATATTCCTGACTCTTGCCAGGAAAGTTTGTTCTCTACCAATGCTAAAACATCAAAAATAACAAGAGCAAATTTAATTAGAAAGGCAAAAAAAGCAGTTAATTAAAATTATAAAGTAAATTTGGCAATGTAGCTCTTCAAATATCTGTTGCATTGGTGATTAAGCACTTATAAACTAGGGAGCTAAGAATATAATATTGCTACTTCTAGAACATGAACGGTTCTAATTTTTTAATGTTGAAGACATATAATGTGTAGCAAATGGTTTAATTTCTTAGGACATGTTTATATGAAGATAAATGAGAATATAAGTTAACTTTCCTGGGTAAGTTTGTCTATTTTTCCAAGTAGGAATTATATTTTGTTAATTTTTATTTTTAAGCATAAATAAAATCCAAAGTTCTCTCATTAGAAATACTTAATCTAGGTTTTTTTCTTTTGAAAATTCAAATATGTTATATTCCAAAATGGCTTTGTCAGTTGCTATTTACTTGAAAAGATCAAGGAAACACTTCCTTAAAAATAAGTAAAGTGGTTCTGAAAAAATCCTTTTTTTGTCTTAAATTAAAACACACTTGAAGTATATCACTAATTGTATGATTTAGGGCAAATTAATTTTCTAAGCATCAATTTCTTCACAGTTAAAATAGGTAATCTATGCCCTACATTTGCTTTGTTTTTGTTTTGCTCTTAACGTTTACATACAATAGATATCAAATACATAAAACAGTAGGTATTGATAATCACATTTTATCTCTTTATCTTGTTTAATACACTGCTATGATAATTAAATGTTTACAAGTAAATTGAAGTTTAGAGGTATATATGTAATTATTTAACATAACTAGCTTGTCATCTTTGTATTACATTGAGAGAATACAACTGCCTAAATTTTAAGTGTGAATATTATTGTGTTACAGAAAAGAGAGAGATAAGGTAGAAAAGAAGGTGAAGTTTCTGTATGGTCATCAAATTATCAGGCTAATTCTCTTTTCATATTATTTGAAAATAATTATTTTGATTTCTCAGGGATGTATTATTGTGACCAGATTTTTTTCATGGAAGTCATTGATGAAGTAAAGTAAAAAACAAACAAACAAAAACAAAAATAAACAAACAAAAAAAACTGAGGTCTGGGAGCTTTAACTGAAATGAATACCTGGGTGTATTTTAAGTCATGTAGAAAAATATGTTGCGAGCCAAACTTTGGTTTCTTCTCAGGGACAATGATTCTGTGCCAATCAGTACTTCAATTTCAATAGGTGGTGTAAATGGGCCCAAAGTGAGCTCAACATAAATCCCCAACCAGGCTTTTTATTACACCTAAACATTGTGATGTTGGCTAAACAAGAATAAATAGTATCCTGAGTCTCACAGCTTAAAGCAAAAATGTCCAGGATACCATAAAAAGCTACTCATCATACAAAGAACCTGGAGAACAATTTGAATAAAAAATATACTCGAAATATTCCAATACTGAGAGAACTGTGATGAAATTATCTGATAAATATTTTAAGGTGAATGGAAGATATGAAAAAGAATTTAAAAGAACTTATAAAACTAAAAAATAAAATAACTGAATTAAAAAAAAAAAAAAACTTCAACTGACTTGGCTCAAAAATTAGATTAGAATTAGCTGGGCTGTGGTGGCTGGCACCTATAATCCCAGCTACTCAGGAGGCTGAGGCGGGAGAATCACTTTAACCCGGGAGGCAGAGGTTGTAGTGAGCCAAGATTGTGCCACTGCACTCTAGTTTGGGCGACAGAGGGAAACTCTGTCTCAAAAAAAAAAAAAAGATTAGATTAGAGATAACAGATGAAATAATTAGTGAACTTGATGAGAAAATAGAAATTACTGAATTTGAACAAAAAAGGAAAAACTGACAAAATTATGAACTCAGTGATCTATAGGACAATTAAAAATATTTAACTTGTATTGTCATATGAGTCACAAAAGGAGAAGAGAAAGAGTTTAAGAGCTGAAAATATATATTTGAAGAAACAATGGCTGAAAGTTTGATATTGTACTATAGTTATGTAAGATGTCAACACTGGGGCAAGCTGGGTGAAAGTTACACAGGATTTTATGTATTATTTTTGGAAATTTCTATATTTATTGCTAAATAAAAAATTAAAAATAGGCATCAAAGCTACAATAATTAAAATACCACAATACGTAGAAAGGAATAGATGTCTGATTATAGGAGAAAGCAGCGTTCAATAAAAATAACACCACTTTTTTTGGGGGGTGTATTCAATATCCTGAAATAATTTTTACAGACAAAAAAGATGAATGTCCTTAATACTATGATTTCATGCTAGTGGCCTGTTAAAGTATGTTTTCAAAATTAATATGTTGTTATGTTTCCAAAGGAAAATTTAATAGACGAAACTTTTCAAAACACTTTTTAATGGAATAGGCTTCTCTAGGAGCACCTAATGAGTTCTACTAGAAATAGTTTTTTAAAAACAGTTTGGTAAATGCTGATTTAATACATGAAAATCACTTTCAAGTAGATATGAACAGAATTAACACTGAAATGAAAAAAATAAGCAAAACTAACAAACACAGAAGTAATAAAAATAACAATTACAACTTTTAAAAATGTTATTTTAGTGAATAAAGGATTGAAAAAGAAGAAATGACCGGATACTTTAAAAATTTACATACACAAAAGTAATTTCTGGAAAAAATTAGTGTGTAAAAATTAAAATAACAAAATACTAGATTTAATATTTGTTTAGTGTCATTTATGTGAATTTAATGTTGTAAGTACAGACTAAAAATCATCACAGAAATACAAGATACAATTAGATTTCATTTAAATGTCAGCAAGAATTGTGGCCCAGTCAAAAAAATAAAAAGCAATATTAATTTTAATGTGTCATTGGGGTGGTGAAGGACATCCTGAAGAAAGTTAGCTGTAACCGGGGTGCGGATGTAGAAGGCAGTGCCAGAAGTTCCATCTGGGTGTTAAGCTTTTCTCAAGGAACATAACAGGTCACATTTATTGAGACAAAGCCCCACCTCTCCTAGGATGATGATACTTCTCCTTAGTGAATAAATACCTTTATTTGGGAATTTTAGAAATAAATGTAATGATGATGAACGTCATCAAACTCCAGAACGTCGTACTCATAATATCAATGCTTGGTTAGATTCAGGAAAATATATGTGTCATTGATTTCAAATACGTTATTTGTAAGAGTGTAAAGCACATTAGAGAATCTGACAGAATAGCCTTGTGATGCCAATTTAAAACAGAGTATGGCTAAATATATGGATATCTGCAATTTATTTTGATGTATGTTAATATTAAGGATTAATAGATGGATAGCTGCATATACAAGTACGATAAAATGTTAATAATAGAATATAGGAGAGGATACATAGTTTTCCCTGTGAAGTTTGTGAAATGTGATTGTATATTTGAATATATTCGTTTAAAAAGTTAGGGAAAGTTAAAGATGGCAATAAAAAAGACTGAACAGTAAAACGAAGTGCGATTAGAGTCTATATAGACTGGCTCTGTGCAATATGGTAGCCAGTAACAATATGCAGCCACTTAAATTTAAATTAGTTAAATTAAATAGAATTAGTAATTAATTTTCTCAGGCACAATAGCCATATATCAAAGGCTAAAAGGGTGTGGCGCCAAGGCAGGAGAATCACTTTAGCCCAGAAGGTTGAGTCTGCAGTGAGCATTGATCACGCCACTGTGCCCCAGCCCAGATGAAAGAGTAAGAGTAGACCCTGAAAAAAACAAAACAAAAAAACACCCACCTAGAAACATCATAAGTTGAGATAAATGGTTCTGTTTCTAAAATGTCATAAGAAATGTAAGTGGATGAAACATTTCAATTAAAACACGAAAAAGAATATTAGACTGGAAAGAAAAAAATTAAGAAATTTAAAAAATTAATAAATTCAGATTGTTATTTAACGTGGAAATAAGAATACAAACAGTTACCCCAAATAGACTTTATGCTATTAAAAAGTTATTAATAATTCACTAATGGTGACTCTCTTTATTACTAATAATTAAGAGTCCTTATTATATTAAAAGAAATAATTTACTAGGAAAATATAAAGGTTTTAAATACACATATATCTAACAGTTTGCTTGGATATAAGGCAAATGACATTCCAAATGACAAGAAGAGATTGAGGAATTAAATATCATGTGAGATAAATTAATATATATCTCTTTCAATAATAGAAGTATGCAAAAAATCAGAAAAGAGAAAACTTTACAACAAAATTAATACACTTGATTTAATGCATTTAGAAAAGACTGCACTCTACAATTAACTGGTACTTTTTTTTTTTCAAAATTGGAGATATTTTCCACAAAGAAAGTAGAAAACCTAAATGATTTTGATCATCTGCAAAATATTTCATGAAGATAATAATTTCAATATTTGAAAAATTATTTCAGGATAAAAGAAACAAATAGCAACATTTATGAAGCTGATTCATTCTTGGCTGTAAGAATAGATAAGAATATTATACGAATTAAAAATTAAAAACTAATTACACACATTAGATGAATTTAACAAAATATTCATAAAATGAGTCAATTTGTGTATATGAAAATATTTGTTTTTTTAAAGAGTTGCTCAATATTAGAAAATCTAAATTTACCATATTAAGAGCTAAAAGAAAAACAAATGAATATAAAAGTTGCAGGAAAAATGATTTAATTCTTAATTTATGCATTATAAAAATATTTTAGTAATTAAGAGAAGAAAACATGTTTGCATGGAAAAATTATTTCTATAAAAATGTATTCAGAAAATTATCCTACATGGAAAGGTATTGGAAGCATACCCTTTACAATCAAGTTGAAACCCAGAATGTGTATTGTTATTAATTCTGGAGAAGCTTCTCAAAGAAATAAGAGCATCTACATGCAAAAATACAGCACTTGCCATTGCAAACGTAAAAACAAAATTACGATTATTCATATAAGTATTTTAAACGTAAGGTTACCACTAAAAGATCATAGGGATACAACCAGACACTAGTAGACTTAGTAATAAGTTTTTCAGGGTTGTTACATATATGATTTTAAAAGTTGACTGAATTTCTGTACACTAGTGGCTATCATTTAGGAAATTGTATTTTTTAAAACATATTAATATATCAGTAGCTAAAATACATAACATACTAAAATAGATCTAAGGCAAAAAAATAAAACTGTAAATTTTCTCTTTAAGGAAGAGTTTTTGCCTGCGCACGGTGGCTCACACCTGTAATCCCAGCACTTTGAGAGGCCCAGGCGGGCAGATCACATGAGGCCAAGAGTTCTAGATCAGCCTGGCCAACATGGTGAAACCCCGTTTCTACTAAAAACATAAAAATCAGCCGGACATGGTGGTGGACGCCTGTAGTCCCAGCTACTCAGGAGGCTGAAGAACAAGAATCACTTGAACCTGGGAGGTGTAGGTTGCAGTGAACAGAGATCAGGCCACTACACTCCAGCCTGGGTGACATAGACACCCTGAAAGAAGGAAGGAAAAAAGGAAGAAAAGAAAGAAAAAAAAGGAAGAAAGAAAAAGAAGGAAGGAAGGAAGGAAGGAAGGAAGGAAGGAAGGAAGGAAGGAAGGAAGGAAGGAAGGAAGGAAGGAAGGAAGGAAGGAAAGAAGGAAGGAAGGAGGGAAAGAAAGAGAGAGAAAAATCAAGACTAACGTGAAGTTTTAATATTTAAGACAGTGAAGAAATCAGTGGTACAAGGGTAAACACAGAACTCAGTGAAATAGAATAGAGTGCCAAGAAAAAAATGATCCAAACATATTTGGAATTGTGAGATGTGTTTACAGATAAATGGGTAAAAATTGAATATTCAATAAATGATGCAGAAACAACTAGCTTCATGGTTTACATTTTTTTACTTGAAAAATAAATCAAATTGGATCATCAAACTCCAAAAATTTACTCCAATATTAAACATGAAGATTTAAAACTTAATGTTAAAATAATAAATTTGGTTCATCAAATGATATGAATTGAAAGAATATATATTCATAAGTATATGTGAATAGACCTTGCTTGATTTATTGAACAATTTTGAAAAACATCAAACCCATAAGAAAAATAAAAATAATTAAAAATGAGCAAAAGAAATGATTAACCATTTCAGAGTGGGGCAAACTAAATAGTCAATAAGCATGTGAAAACATGTTAAACTGTATTATTAATCAGTCAAATGCAAATTATAGTCACAATAAAACAGGATTTTATGATCCCTAGATTGGCATAAATTTAAAAGGCTAACAATCTCCTTATACACTATTGTTGGTGTGTTAATGTGACTAATTACTTTGATAAGGAGTATGTCATATCCTACGGCACAAGAATTCCATTTGAAATATATTCTAAAGAAATTCCTAAACATGTGAACAGAAAGATACATTAATGAATGGTCATAGCAGCACTGTTTACATTTGAAAAGAAACAAACAAACCTGGCAACATGGCAACATCCTGCATAATCATAAACATTAGCACGGTCAAATAAAATTATGATACATTCATACCAGATTCAATACTATACAGCACTGAAAATGGAATAACACACTTCCACAGGTGCACTTTGATAAATCTCATACACATAATATTGGGAAACAGGGGTATTCAGAATAATAAACTATGTTCTATTTAAATGAATGTCAAAATAGGTAAAATTAAATAACATAACACAGTATACAAGCATAAATATTCAAATAACAAGAAAAAATAAATGATAAAATTCAGAGAAGTGTTAATTTCTGGGTGGAGAGGGACTAATAAAAATTTCAAATTGAATATTGGTGATGTACTATTTTGTGATCAGGTGATGGGTAAACAGTATTGTTTTTCCTCAGACTGTGTATGTGTATGTGGTTATATATAAAAGAATACTTTTGTGGGCACAATACAGTATTAGATTTATATTGCTGTTATAGTAAATTACCACAATCCTAGTGGTCTATGACTATGCAAATGTCTGTAACACTTGACTTGTGTTTCCTTCCTTCATCTTCAAAACCAGTAGCATAGTACCTTCTTTCCTTTAACCTCTGCTTCTATTATCACATTGCCTTCTGTGTCTATGATCCTCCAGCCTCCTGTTAGACCTATCAGAATAATCCATAACATTCTCTATCTCAAAAGATTCTTAATTTAATCACCACAGAGTCTTGTTTACTATGTAAGGTAACATTCACAAGTTCTGGAACATTTGATGGGGAGGGCATTATTTGGACTACCATAGATACATTCGATAAGATAGATAGATAGATAGATAGATAGATAGACAGATAGATAGATAGATAGATAGATGCAAACATGGCATCACAATGTGTGATTCATGATACAAAAATACACATTCTCCTACAGAAATTATGAGAGTCCAAAATTCTAAAATCGCATAAACTTTCTGGAGTTCAAGTTTGCAATATTCTTAATGACTTAAATTATTCATATCCTTTGATCCAGAAATTCTTCTTCTAAGAAACAATATAAATGTATTTCAAGAACATGGATGTGATTTTAAATGAATTTTTAAAATTTCATTGTTTTTGTGCTTTTTCTTCCAATACATTAAATCAATTGTTTTCTAATTAATAAAACATATTTTTATTAATATATTTTTATTAAAGGAGGATATGATAGAAGATGATCTATATTGAATCCACAGCCTATCTCACTCTATAATCTTAGTCCTGGAGTCATCAAAATGAAAGTAAAGATAGGAGGGCTAAGAGCTCATTGAAATTCTAAATTTTAGTTTCAATAATGGGAAAAGTAAAAAATCAAATAAGAAAAAAAAAATTACAGAGGGCTGGAAATTGTATCTCACTTTGGGATCAAAAAGAAGAGATCCAAATTCCCTTTTCTAGAAACACACATCTCAAGACACCCAATGTTAAAGGTGACAGGTGGGAAGAAAATTCAAGGACGACACAACTGAGATGTGTAGCAGGTACAAGGTTTGGGGGTGATTGTGGGGACTTCTTCTTAGTATTTGATCACCATGTGTGAAGTTTTTTGCTTGATTTGCTTGATACTATTAGCACTAATTTAGCCTATAGATTTTGTCTTCTTAAATATTATAGGGGTTCTTAAACATTTTGGGTAGGGAGATTTTTCTTAACACTACTTTTCTTCATTTAGATTGATTAGGGATTATCTTTTAGAAGGATTTAAAAAAAAAAAAAAAACTAATGTGACCAAGATAGAGGTATGAATAAAAATTCTCTGGGAGATAGATATTTAGAATGTATTTATAGAATGAAAGGAGAGAGAACAAAATGTTTTGCAGATTTTGATGGATTCAGTTAATCAGTATGAAAAGAATTTGGAAGGTTATAATAGCCTTTGAACCATCCTGCTGCAGACCCTGAACATGAGAAAATTCATTGCAGATGGATGAAGAATTCTGTGGATCAATGTCAACCACTAACCATATAGGAAAACTCATTTAAAATTTACCCTTACTTCTACTTTCCATGACTAAATTTGCTCCTCCTGTCACATATTGTTTTACAGTGTTAGCTGAAAAACAATATTCCAGCTGAAGTGTAATTTTAATCATCTCTTGAGTGGTTGAAATGCCATAAAGCATTGTTAATAATTAAATGACAACCTTTTGCCAGCTGAGCATTTGCACATTGCCTGGAGGATATGTGAGAGAGAGAGAGTTGGAAGCTGAAGGAACAGGTATTTATACCTGATTGATTATATCTCAGTCTATTTGAAATTGCAGTTTATAATATTTACAAAAACATACAGAATAATGTCAAAATCAAGTCAGGTCATTGCATTGAAGAAAAGAAATTGACAGTACTGATTTAGAAAACACAGTAACTACTGGCCAGGTGACTTCATTGTATTACCCCATAGATTTGACATTATCAATATTGATTGAATCAAACTGACCCCAAATGGAATTTTATTTTAAATTTTTTGTGATTGAAACAATTTTTGGAGAAATATGTGATTGGTTAAGTCAATATCCAGTGAATGCTACATGCAGATAATTCCTACAACCCTATATATGTACACTAGCATAATTAGTATGAAGAATTCACTTATGTATTTCTGTTCTCCTAAGATTTAAAGGTACAAACAGAAATGTAAACTAGGCCAGTAGTTTTTTACCTTTCACATTTTACTTATTTCAAATAGTCTATCAAATAGTCAAGTTGCCAAATTCTTACAAACAAAATAAACAATTGTTCAAATACATTTATGCTTACTATAAATTTATTTCTGTATAAATACTTATCAGTATGAATACTTATGTTTACTGTCAATTTATTTTCACATTAATACAGGAACTTTGAGAATCTAACTTTATTCTTTAACAGACAAAGATCTATATTGCCATTTTATGGAAAAATTATCAGATGCAGAATACAACTTATTCTTGATCCTGCCTGCAAAATTTATAATGCATTCCTAAAAATAAAAGAAACTTGAAAATAATATGATACTTTATTTTTCAAACATAAAGATATTTTAAAAGGTAGCTGGCTATTTTGAATATATGACAACTTAGGGGTAAAACAACAAAATACCTACTGATAGTAGTTTATTAGTATAATTACATATAACTATTTTAAATAACATATTATATAAATAGTTTTATTTATAAATATAGCATTTGCTTTCCTTTCTAACCTTGTATAAAATCATATTATGTAGGTTTTTGAATTCTAGTATTGGCTTCAATTAATCATCACAGAGCCAATTTTTATATCATCTAACAGTTTTTCAGAGGGCATCCTCTTTACTGTTTCCTCCTGATGCTTTAATAAGAAAAATTATCTCAAGCCCTATGTATCAGTATGAGTAATATTGGGATAGTCTCCCATCCTTAGGACATACGGCAGAATATTTGGTACATAAAAATATACTGGTGTATTGCTTTTAAAGGTAACATTGTACAACCTTGTTTATAATAAAATAGAGAGATTTGAAACTGTAAAGTTGTTATTCTCAGTTATAACGGCTAAATACATTCACTTCACTTCTAAATTCTTCACTTAATTTTATAATGTTTCCATAAACTAAATATTATAATCAGTGGTGTGCCGATAAATGCTTAAAACTAGCCCTCCGGCAGTGAAGTGGAACAAAAATTCTGATTTGTGCTATTTTCTAATTACTGTGGTGTAAATATTCCTACCCTGGCCATGTTTAAGCTGCAAATGTGAAATCAGCTGTCTGGCAAATTTCCAGATATGTTGACTGAGCTTTCCAGAGCCACGGTGTACTACCTCCAACACACTACCAAAAGACCACAACCATCTCTCTACCTATAAATTCAATTTTCTTTCACCTTCCACTTCCAGGTATTGTCTTTTCATCCCCATTTCTTCCCTGTCTCCATCTTCACTGGCTCCTTCCCTTCAGTATAAGCTCACTTATAACAACTAAAATTCTCATATATTTTTAGCCCGGTCCCATTTTAATGAAAGCAGTTTTCACAATATTGATGTTGCCAGGACTCAATCTCATCCTAATTCCTCAATTCAGTGAAAGTTTGTCATAATAATGTTGTTTACATTGCTCTCAGCAGGATCATTAGTAAAAAAATTCATTGCTTAAACTGAATGTTACTTTTTAGAGTTTGTTTTATTAACCTTTCTTTGCATTGACATTTCCAAAAACAAATATAAAAAAAAAAAATTGATGTCAGAAGTCTATCATTCTCCTGGTCTCAATTTCCTTGTTCTCAAGGTACATCTCTAATGTCTCATGCTTGATTTCTAAACATTAATTGCTAGTGGAAGTGAGATGTAATAGCAACCAGAATATGTGGTTTCTTCTCTTTATTCATATACACTAATTATCATTCTGAAAAAGATGTTTAAACTTTATGGCTCTCAAATACTTACTGTAAAATGAAGCTAATAAAACCATCTACAGTCTTCTAAAATGAAGATTAATTGCCAATTTATATTGGGAAACTCATTTAAAAATAAATAACCAGTTTTAGTCATAAAATATTCTTTATTAAATTGTTTTAGACACAAAAAAATTGGAAGTTGAATGTATGCACACTAATGTAAAATACACATTCAGATAAATGTTGTATTTTACCCCTTGTTTTAAAGACTGAATAATTTAGTTATTTCAGAAGGTAATTTCTCTTTTTGTATTTTGAAAATATAATTAATAATCTATTGTCCCAAACCCATTTATAGTCTCTTAATCCAAAAGCCACCATAACATGAAATTATAAGCTGAAACATAAATAATAAAAGCATTGTGTTAATCCATTTATTAAATCAATATTGAGCATCTGCTAGTTGCTGGGGATACAGCGATGGGTTCTTTGGGTTCCTGTACTCATTAAGATTATATTGTGTTCTAGACTTTTCTCATGTGGTGATAAATGAACCCATAAGGATTATGTTCTAGAAGATTTATAGCATGGAAAGTAGTAATTGAATGAGTGTCATTTCCTATGCTTAAAAGACATTAATAGAGTAATTATTTAAGTAGTTTACCTTTTAAATCGAACAAATAGAAATTCTCCAAAGCTATATGAGCATGACCCAATTTGGTAGGCAGATTTGTATGATAATGTCTCAGTTTGTTCATCCTTTAAATCATGAGTCCACAACTGTCTTTCCATCAGCCACATTCAATCCTCTCCTTGTTTGTATACATAAAGTACTATTGCAACACAGCCGTGCTCATTCATTTATGTGGTGTTTATAACAGTGTTCTTACTATAGGAATAGTCGAGTAGTTTCAACAGAAACTGTGTGGCCTACAAAGTCTAAAATATGTACTCTCTGTCACTTTATAGAAATAGTTTGCCCACTATAGAAAAATACTTCTAACCAATCTAAAACTTTTAACAATTTTCAAACTTTATATTGCATTCAATTACTAAATGTTTACATTAGAAAAAAGGGAAAAGCTTTATATCAATAACTTAAATTACTACCTCAAGAAACTAGCAACATAGCAACATATATCCAAACCAAGCAGAAGAAGGGAATTAATAAGAAACAGAAATCAACAAAATTGAATATAGAAAAGCAACAGTGAAAAAAATCAATGAAACTAAAAACTGGTTCTTTGAAAAATGATCAATAAAATTTATAAGCCTCTGGCAAGACTTAAAAAATGAAAAGAGAGTAGAAACATATCACCAATATTAAATCAGGGATATTACCACTGACCTTGAAGTCATTAAAAAATTTGAAAGGGAAAATTATAAAAGAACTTTATGCTCATAAATTCAACAACTTAGAAGAAATAACTCAATTCTTCCTAAACCAATCGCTATCAAAATTGAAGCAAATGAAATAGACAATCTGAATAGTCCTAAAACCATTAATGAAAATGAATTTATAACTTAAAAACTCTCAAAAAAGTAATATTCAGGCCAAGCTGGCTTCACTAAAGAATTCTACTAAAAACTTAAAAAGAATTAACCTTGATGCTATACAACATCTTTCAAAAAAACAGAAGAGACTGGAATACCTACCAACTCATTTTATGAGTCCACTATTACCCTAAGAACAAAACTAGGCAAAAACAGTACAAGAAGGAAGAAAAGAAGATGGAAGGAAGGAAGGAAGGAAGGAACATCATCTCTCATGAACTCAAAAACCCCAACAAGAATACATAGCCTACTAAGTACAGCAATGTATAAACAATTAATTAAATACCATTGCAAAGAAGGACTCATTTCAAGCATGCTAGGCTGACTTAACATTTGAAAATCAATAAAAGTAATCCACAATACAAACATGCTAAAGAAGAAAAGCATTTTGACAAAATCTGCCACCCAGTAAGATAAAAACTCTTAGCAAGTTAAGAGTAGAGAGGAATTATCTCAACTTGATGGAGAACATCTACAAAAAAACCCTAAAGCTAACATCATACTCAATGGTGAAAAAATAAAAAATTTTCCTTCTGAAATTGGAAACTACACAAGTATGTGTGTGTTCACTACTCTTACTCACCACAGTACTGGAAGTTCTAGCTATTACAATAAGCAAGAAAAAGACATAAATGGCATACAGGTTGCAAAGGAATAAATAAAACTCTCTCTCTTTACAGATATCCATTATTATTTAGGAAGAAAATCCCAAGAAATTGACAAAAGAAAAATAAACCCTGCTAGAACTAATAAGTGACCTCATCAGAGTCATAGGACACATGATGGGCACACAAAAATCAATCACAATTGCATTTCTCTATATATTCATGTGTCATGTGATGTCAGGAATATGTTCTGAGACACGCGTTTTGTTGTCATGTGATCACAGAGTGTACTTACACAAACCTAGATAGTACAGCCTACTATAAACCTAGGTAATATGGTATAGCCTTCTGCTCCTAGGTGACAAATCCATGCAGTTTGTTACTGTACTGAGTATTGTAGGCATAATGCTAAGCATTTGTGTATCTAAACACAGAAAAGGTACAGTAAAAATATGGTATAAAAGATCTGAAAAATGATATACCTGTATGGGGCACTGACCACGAATGAAGTGCTAAGTGAATGTGAAAACTGGGAAATTACTGTACACTGTTGTAGACTTTATAAACTACATTTAGGCTACACTAAATTTAGAACAAAATATTTAATAAAACATTAACTTTAGCTTACTGTAACATTTTTACTTTACAACTTCATAAATTTTAAATTTTTAACTTTACTCTCATAATATCCGTTAAAACAAGGGCAGTGTTCAGCTGTATAAAAAATATTTTCTTTCTTTATATCCTTATTCTATAAGCTATTTTCTATTTTTTTTTTACCTTCCTAAACATTTTTGTTAAAAACTGAGACACAAACACAAACACTGTATACTTAGGGTCAGGATCATCAATAGCACTGACCTGGACCTTTACATTTTGTCCCACAGGAAGGTCCTCATGGACAATATGCCCCTGCAGCTATGTCGTCTCCTATAATAACAACACCTCCTGCTGGAATACCTCCTGAAGAACCCGCTTGAGGCTGTTTAAAATGCTTGTTTTTTTTTTTTTTTTTAATTTTTATGTAGAAGGAGTACACTCTAAAATAATGACAAAAGTATGGTTTAGTAAATACGCAAACCAGAAACATGGTCATTTATTATCATTATTAAGTATTACGTACTGCATAAAATTATATTGCTATACTTTCATAATACTACTAACACAGTAGGTTTGTTTACACCAGCATCGTCACAAACGCGTAAGTAATGCATTGGGCTAGGACATTAAGATAGCTTGTCACCTATTCTGTCAATACATGATAAAAATTTTTCAGTTCCATTTTAATGTTATGGAACCACTGTTGTCTATGCGGCCTGTCGTTGACCCAAATGTCATTATGTAGTGCATAACCATACTAACACTGAGAAAAACTGAGTGTTTGTACTTTAGAGTTAAGCACTGATATGTTTACAAATAAAATAATATCTGACATTTGTTTCAAAGTACCCTGGGTAAGAGGATAGGGTTAGGACATATGTGAAGTAAGATTGACCATGGGTTGATAATGTTTGAAGCTAAGTGGTAAATAATCTTCATTCCAACATTTGGGTATAGTGTTCTCAAAGATGATCCCTGAACTAGCAGCAACAGAATCATTTGAGATCTTGTTTGAAAAGCAAACTCTCTGAGGAAACCTCATTTTATAACTAAAACTCTGCACATGAGGCCTATTAGTCTGTGGTTTTACAAACCCTTTAGGTAATCTTGATCCAAACTAATGTTTCTGAATCACTGCTCTAGTATAATTAACATAGAGGATTGCATGTATTTGTAGAGACATGGCATTTGTATATTTTTAAGTTATCCATAATACAACGAAAAATAATGAAAACACCCAGGACAAATGTTTCACTGGAAAAATTTGAATAAAGTTTGCAGACATAATCTTAATCTTAAACACTTCCAAAGGATAGAAGAAGATCTATTCCCTATCCCAGTCTATGAGAGTAGAAAATCTTAGTCCTGGAACTGAACAAAGAGTATGAAAGAACAATCAAAGCCAGTCTTGCTTGTGAACAAAAGATCCAATAATCTTAAGAAGTTAAGTAAATCTAGCATTATGTAAAAATAATAAAAATACATCAAAACTAAGTTGTATTTATCCTAGAAAATGAAAGTTGATTTAACATTAGAAAAACTTTAAAAAGCAGGGAGGATTAAAGGAATTTGTTTATTCTTAATATATTCTGTTTATTTATTTCAGTGTTTTTATGTGAGTATCCTTAATTTTAAAAAATGTGTTAAGATGCATGCTTATAATTGTCTTACTTTTCTGATTGGAAGACAAACCTAAATAAAGGTTGTGAAAAAGATCTTTAAATGTTACGTTTGTTCTTGAAATTCTTGTTAACGTTATAATTGATAGTTGATAAACAATTAGGAAGCATAAGGAACAATTATAATAATTCTGCAACTTCCCCCCTAGATCTTCTTGAAATGCTTATATCTATTGGAATCTCATATAAAAACAGTTCAAGATTTTTAATAATTTAATACACAAATGCTTAAAAGAGTAAATATAGTTTTAAGGGAAGTTTTGCATTTAAAAATCATATCAAACTGAAACTTTTCATCTTCTCATTCGTAACACAAAATATTAACTTAAATATTTGCTTTTTCGCTGTCTCCTCCCCTCCCCTCCCCTTTCTTCCCCTCTCCTCCCCTCCCCTCCCCTCTCCTCTCCTCTCCTGTCCTCTCTTCTCCTCTCTCTCCTCTCCTTTCTGAGATGGAGTCTCACTCTGTCGCCAGGCTGGAGTATAGTGGCACGATCTTGGCTCACTGAAATCTCCACCTCCCGGGTTCAAGTGATTCTCTTTCCTCAGCCTCCTGAGTAGCTGGGATTACAGGCACATGCCACCACGCCCAGCTCATTTTTGTATTTTTAGTACAGACGGGATTTCACCATGTTGGCCAGGATGGTCTCGATCTCCTGACCTCGTGATCCTTCCGCCTCGACCTTGCCTGGGATTACAGGCCTGAGCCACCTTGCCCAGATGATCTGATTTTTCAATAAAAATGCAATAATTATAAATAAGGAATAAAAAGAGTGCCTATATTATAAAATATAATAACTTTTATTTTGCCTTTCGATATCCCTTTGGTTTCAAAACCAAATGTAATATAAACTGTCAATTTAAAATTGATTTATCAACAAATTATTATTTTCTTATATAAACATTTAATTATTACACATCTCTGTTATTAAGCGGAAAACGTTGAAGATTGTATGAATATTATAATTTATGCCTGTCATACAATTAAATACATTATATATAGATTAATAAAATAGTAATCCCAAATTTTAGAGTTGTATTCAAAATATTATATTTATAATATACTACAGGAAAATTAAATTATTTTAATATTATTTAGCCGATTGGTGGATTGCATATTGCTGTAGTCGATGTTAGAGTGCCAAAAAATTTGGAAATCATCATTTCTATAGGTGCATATTATTGCCTCACAAATTGAATTCTTAGGTATTTTTCAGAAATATAGCATATTTGTAATTGCAAAAAAAGAGATATTTTTAATTTAAATGTATTCTGGGAATTTCTTCAATTGCACCTATTATTGGTATTTTTAAAAAGAGGAAAGTAAATCAACCTATAGAGATAGTCAATATATTTAAATTTTAGAATAATTGCATGGGCATAATACATAGCTTTGATTCTACTTTGATAAAATCTTTGTATGATGGAAAAATTTTAAGATGGTAATGTTCAAAATAAATGTAACAATGGCTAGTAATAGGATACCACAACCTCCAGTAAATTTATTCATTATTTTTTCTTAACTAGACAAACTATAATTATTTCTTAAAGGTTTTATACTTAACTATGTGTGTAGGCTTTGTCGGGGAAAATAAATATATTATTCAAACTCCTTAATTTCAACCTCTGACTTTTCATGCAGGAATTAATTGCATGTCTGCTGCTTCTACTTTTACAAATATCATTATCCCAGCTTTCACTGGGTGACCTTTTAAAACCAGTGACCATCCCACAAAACATAATGGTGGATGTTCATTAATTTATAGTCTAAAAATAATTATTCACTATATTATAAATCTCAACTTGTGTATGTGGGCATGCATTTGCATTTTAATCTTTCCCATTGAGTTCTTGTTTATAGTCTTTCAAAAATTACACACACACACGTATATCATATATATTATATGTATTTTTCAAGTTTATATTAATTATCACTAGTAAATGGCCATTTTTTTATTTGCTTTCCTTTTTCTTTAAAACATCTTTGTGTAAGAGAAGTAATTTAGCAGTTGAATGATACATATAGATTGATATATGTGCTTAGGAATGTGAAGAGATATTTTCCGTTTACATTTTATGTCAATAGGAATTAAAGTATCCTTTACATATATACAAAATAAATGGACCATATAACACTATGTCAGAGCCCACAGTTTCTACACTCCTGAAACCTATATTCAATGGTCTTTAATACATTAACAACACGTTGAGCATATGTTAATATACTTTTATTTCTGAAAGAGTAAAAATAACTTGGCAGGTGTGGTTGCCTTTTGGAATAAAGAAGGGGAACTAGACTTTTCCCCTTTATATCCTGGATATATTGTGAATGTTTTAACATAAACATATGTTTATTTTTCAAAACTTAATGTTTAATTTTTTAAAAGAATTGTTTTTTTTTGTAATCAGAAAATCAGGTATATTAAATTAGAGCAAAAGGGATTATTTAGATATATATTTTCAAAAACATCCTAATGTATGACAATTTTAACGTGTTAAGAAATCAACATTTCAATTTTATTTATAAAATTTTTGAAGAAAACTCCTTTGTATAAGAGACTACACTATTGTTTTTTTTTTTATTAGATGAGCACATACTTTTAAAGTTTCTAATTCAGCTATTCAAAATGTTTATAGAAATAGACGAAGTAAAACTTTAAAATGAACTATTTTGGTTTTTACTGATTAGGAAATAAACAGATTTCTAGTGACTTTTTAAAGCTTCTCATATTAATAAAATCACATTAATTTCTAAAGTTGAGCTATAAATCCTACTTCCAAGTTATAGGTGACAAGGAAATGACTTAAACAACTCCTAAGACAACATGGATAGGCCAATAATATCAATATTGTTGATGATGAAACTAATTTTCTATCTTGTAATATGGATTCAGAATAGAACAGTATGGTTTGGCATTTATCCTTAACAGTCACTCATAAACCTTACAGAAAATAATATTACAGTTTCAGGAATTGTTTTATTTCATGTAATTTTAAATATGTATAATAATAATGTTCAATTTGTTGTTATATAGCTTAACTTACAATTAAGATTTTTAAAAATCTTTATAAATTTAATTTCCAGAAGAAGTGCTTAGTATTACCATTGCTAAAAATTATATATTTAATTAGCAGACTTAATTTTGTTCTATTGTTTTCTATTAGGCATCATGTTAAATAGTAATTTTTTTCAGACTGCAAATGCATGGATACATTTTTAGTAATGCTTTAATTATTACGGCCATTTTGATAGCTTACCAATATGCTATATATGCATATATAATAAAATATAATTATGCTTAAAATTTAAATATACATATGACTCTCTTTTATACCAGCCCAACCCAGAAAATATCCATGTAGTGATCATTATATGCTAACGAGTAAAAGGAATGACTTTAGTACAAAAAAAATGGTTAGAATCAATTTTCATCTCTTGACGCTAATTTAATATGTGGCCGATTGCCATTGATGTTGCCAATTCATTCTACGCTTCTGCCTAATAGAAAATATAATTTGGTTATCTAATACAGGATCTGTTCATGTATTCAAAGTACTATATCTATAGCTATTACAGTTATTTAATGTTAAAGGATAAACTCTGATAATAATTGTAACACAGTCAAAAAAAATGAATGCTGTCTCGAGAAACAATTTGAGATCAGGGCATATTCAGGGTGATATGGCTGTAGATGCCAGCAACTTGAGAAACAATTTGAATAATGCAATACTACCCTTGTTAAAGACAACACTATGCTTCCGGAATCCCCTTCTATGGCATTACAATAGAATTACTAACTGTAAATAAGAACAACATAATTATGGCTTGTAGTTTAGGTGTCAGTAATAGAACACTTCCCAAAGTCTTGGATCCTAGTTTAAAATGCAGGTGTGGACCAGGCTAGCACAGGAAAAAATATTTCCACATTAGTTTTAAGTAAGTAAACTCATTATAGTCTCATTTTTGTTGTGGCTTTAATTACTAAGTTGCATCCTCAAGCATGTAACAAAATTTAATGTGAGCATAGTGCAATCATAAATGGCAATAAGAAACTGAGAGATTCTGAGAATACTCATCCATCTATCCTGAAACAATTACTCTTCAGAGAAAGTTGTTAACATCAATCTCTTTAGCTGAACTCACCTGAGAATTAGATGCTAGTAACACATTCATTATCTAACATTTTAGTTTTTTATCTCCAGAATAAAAATAAGCAACAACACAAAGCAATTAAAATATAGTTCTTGTTTAACAATTTCCTATGTTAAATAACTTTACAAGGAACCACTATTTCAAACTGCCACACATAGTGTATAATTAATCTTAAGCAACGGGAAAAGTATATCAGCCTAGTTAGTAATTATTTTATTATTTTTCTTAAAAAGAGCATCAATCTTAAATGAAAGTATTAACCTCAAGACTAACATTTTTCTTGGGTCCTATTCAGGAGCCAGGGGACATGGACTTATGTTGATTAAATATTAATTTTTTCATCTTTTATAGACTTTATACAGATCACTCTTGTAGAGATAATTACTTCAATAAAATTAATATTTCAAAAGGCAAACTTTAGAGATTTGAAAGGGATATAAAACATCTATTTGAATATGTATTTGTTATAGTCACAGTTTTTCTTTTACCCATTAAAATGTACTTCATTTTTATTATTGCCATTTGAACATGCATGAAGAATTTCTGTAAACAGAACACACACAGAGCACTTTAGTTTTCAAAACCTGATTAACAAACAAATCATAATTTAAAAACTGCCCAAGCACCAAAGAAGTATGTTTTTCCAGTCATCCAATTGACCTGTTCCCAACGAGTAGTCTCCTTTCCTTTAAGGCAGTGTTTCAGGAACCACAGGACCCTTCCACCTCATGACTTGGTCATTTAAAAATGAGTTGACAGGTGCAGCGAACAACCATGGCACATTGTGTACCTATGTAACAAACCTGCACATTCTGCACAGGTATCCCAGAACTTAAAGTAAAATTAAAATAAATTTAATTTAAATAAATAAATAAAAATAAATAAATGTGACATGCATTGGTTTTCATTTTTAAATGAAGGAGCTGTACTCAGAAAATTTAAATTATTATTATAGAAAATTGGAGCATGGAATATTTGGCTGGCTTACAAATTAGGTGTTTGGCTCTCTTAAGTAAAATTATGAGTGATAAAAAGTCAAGTATTTATTACCTTATCTACTTATCTTACTACATTGAAATAACTACAGTAGAAGTTTCTTACAAGATTACAGGAACAAAAAGAAGAATAACAAAATATGTTCTGGTGAAAGTCAAAGAGGTCTTCACTGAAAAGTTGAGCTGTATCAAAATAAAATCTGCTTTATTTCAGTGAATGCCGTAATGATAGACCCCTATAACCTAAAATATAAAACACACTTGGCCCGTTTTTCTCATGGAGTTTGTAATCTAGGTGAGGAAAAGGCAAAATAACCAAACATGCAAAATGTATTTACAAGACGTGCATTTAAAATGTATTTTTAAATCTCCCCTCTGAATGACAGGAGACAACGCATGGAGCTGAGCTGGGGTTGGTGCCCAGCACACAACGACCCTAAAGGACATGTCATTCAATGGAGGAATTAAAATCTCTCTGTCTCCACTCCGCAGAATCCACAGAAGTATGCAGAGGGAAATTCCCTGCCCAACCCTGGCTCTGGGAGAGACAGGAAAAAACAAGACTAAAACAAAAACAAACAAACAAAAAAACAAAAAACAGATATCTTTTCTGGGAATTCCTTACCACAAATTGTACTAGCTTAACTGGGAGCAAGAAATTACTATAAAAATGTGTTTCATTAGCACTTAAAGCCAACACTTTATTTTAAAGTGATCCCAAGTTATGGTTTTTCTTTGGCAACTGATATAATCAAAGAAAATGCTCTTTGGTTTCAGGTCTTAAAGACCGCTAATAATATCTCAAGGAATAGATACAGAAAATAATAATACAAATTACAAATGAAACTACAAATGAGAAATGCAACCAAAAAAGAAACTAACAACTATAAAGCAGAGTTAAGTATAAAAAATTGAAGATAAATCTACACACTCTGTTCTGCAAATAACATTATCATTAGATATAATATATATGGAAACATGTTTAAAAATAGTGTTAATAAAAATATGATGGAGTAGGTTATTATCAAATTTGGCCAAATGTAACTTAAAAAATTAAGAAATTTGGGAAAAACCACTATTTTAAATTAAAATATCAAGAAACAAAACCCACAGCAAGCAATCTAAAAGAAACTATCAAACTGAAAAAAAAATTTGAAAAAAAAATTTGAAAAAAAAATTTTTTTTCAAAGGAGTGCAAAGAAGTATAAGAAAATAAAGGGGGAAAACACACACACACAAACACACACACACACACACAAAGGCCAGAGTACAACCTAAGATAATGAATTCTAAAGAAGGACAAAGTCAGCATGATAGGAGGGAAAAGGTGATAATTTTCCAAAATAGATGAGAGGCACCAATCTGATTGGGCAGAGGAAGAGTTTGAAAGTAATGTCGTGGGAACTTTTTAGTAGGGATGATCGATTAGAGTTGTACTGAATGAATGTAAGGCATCAGGCCTTTGCACTTCAGCATTGATCATTTATTAGGTAGAGGCTGCCCTAGGGGAAGGGGCATGGTCCTGGGTGATACCTCTTGTCATGGTCAAAGACAAAGTCCACAGAGGAAGTCATTTGTAAGTCATCTACAGTTAACACTGTTTGCAGCTTTGGAAATGAGTTGTTTGGTTCTGAAAGAAGAATTACAGACATGCAGCTGCATCTACTATAATTACATATTCACTAATGGACAGAAAAGAAATATTAACAGGCAGAAGCTTGATAAAATTGTTCAAGAGAAGGAATTCCTCTGTCACACATAACTTAGGGCTATGCTGCCCAAAGTCCCAACAATTCTTTAGAACAAGAACATTTGTTTTGATTCTCAAACTTAAGGATTACTAGTGAACCTCTAGGAAAGTTACTATTCAGGCCTCCATGTTTTCAGCTGTAAAATTTTTATAAATAATGTTTTGGCGATGTATTTGAAAAGTCAAAAACTGTCATTCTCTTTCCCCATCCTCCACCTTCCCCTCTTGAGTAGGCCTATTTCCTGCTGACTACTGAGCATTAGCCAGGTCTGGGGGACTGCAGGACTTACACTGTGAAGTACAGCTCTGTCGATAGCCAGCAAAACCTGACCTCCGTATTTCTGGAGAGAGAATGGATTAAAAAAAATAAAGCAAAGAGGAACCAGTTGAGGGGCAACGTCATCTGGCTTATAAATAATTTGGTTAGCAGGAGTTGTATTTCTGGCATCAAAGAGTCTTAAGTTAAAAACAAAGACAGGAGAGAATTGAGAGGTTTAAGCATAAGCAAGAAAGGTTCTACATCCTAAGAGTAAGTCTCAGAGAAGTCATAGCCATCCCTACTCTCCATTTATACTCCCTTTTAAGAGACTTCTTTTGTCCTAAACTAAAAAATACCTTTGTAGTGAAATATAAAATAGTTATTCTTATGATAACAATAGAGAATGGAAAAAGAAGGGGCTTGATTGCCTGAAGAAAACATGGAAAAGTAATGTGAAGCAGCAAATAAATGTTTGAAAATCATCATTGAGACAGTAGAGAGACAATCTTCTCCTATTAATCAATTATGAGAAGAATTATTGATTTTCCTTAGGCATTGAAACCAAGATTACCTGTTTCAACTATCATTTGTTGGGTAACGGGATATCTCGAAGCAGAAATATATTGTTTATCATAATTCTATATTTGGCTAGGAGATTTTTCTTTTTGTTTCACATAGGCTTACTCATGCTCTGCTTTCAGCAAAGGGTTCTTTTGGGCTAGAGGTTTTAAGTGGCCTCAATTGCATGTCTGGCAGTCAGTACTGGCTGTCCGGATGCCTTCATTTTTCTTCATATGATCTCTTTTCCACCAATAGACTGGACCAACTTTCATATGTGATATTCTTAGGACAGTTTCAGTAGCCCAAAATTGGAAGCTACAATCTCTCTTAAGACCTAGCTCTCTAATCAATGCATTGTTAGGTTTGAATTCTGTTGATCAAACTTATACACAAGACCAGTGTAGGTTTAAGGGAGAGGAATAGATTCTACCTCTGTTAGAAACAAAGTCATATTGCAAAAGAATGTTAAAGTTTTGTTTTAGAAACAATTTATCAAAGTAATAAAGCATAAATGGGAGATGAAAGATAGGCATGGCTTTCTATGGATTCCCAGAATAAATTATACAAAGCTGGTAGGCAGATGAGCAACGTTTCACTGTGTAAGCCTTGGGAGTTTGACAGCAAAAAATGAGATGGAAATCATTTTGTAAAGTGTACGTATCATCTCTTTAGACATTGTTCTTTTCAAAACGTGTCAGTTTATGTGGTGTGGACTGACTGCAGGAACTGTGTTTTCCCTGGCATTTTGTGTTGATATTCTTAACAGAGTCCTGAACACTTGGAACACAATTTTGTATGATTAGAACCGTGTGCGTGGATATACTTTCTATGTCCTATAATAGTGAGGGAGGAAAAGGAAAAAAGCAAAAATAAAAATTTTCGCTTCAATTCTCTCAGCACACAATTTTTTTCTCTTTCAAAACTGTTAGTATTTTCAGGTACTAAACTTACATGTGAGAATTTCTAAAGACTATGACTTGTGAACCAAATCATACCTATGTCTGAATTTCATTCCTGCCAATGAGAACTCCAGGCTTAAATTATTTTAGGCTGAATTTGTTTTTCGTTTTTATTGATACCATTAGGTTTATCAATTGAACAATGAATGTTAAGAGCCAAGCACTCAAGAGAGATAATATATAATTCCTGTTCTGAAACGGCCACTTGTGCAGAACTGGTTAACAAACAGACGAGTAAATAAACATATTTCACTATTATGGGGATAGAAATGTGTCCCTAGTACAATGGAGGCACGAAGTGGTAAGCAGTCATTTTCACCTGGGAACAATGATGGATTAAAAAAGGCTTGACAGGCGTGGTTCTGGAACTAAATATTGAACTATAACTACATACTCACCTGTTGGTGAGGGGAGAGAGATTCAGCAGACAAAATAAAAGGAAGCTTAGCAAAAACATAGAAATACAAAACCGTGTCTCACATTTAACAGATGCCTGTGATTTACCATGGGTTGAACTTAGAGGGGAGGAAAAAAGAAATGAAAATGAAGAAAATGAAGACAAGAAGCCTGAAGAGGAGAAAATGGTTGTATCATAAAGCATATCTTGAGCTTCAATTATATTCTCTAGGATTAAGGATATGATGAAAAATACTTATCAAAAGAATAAAATAATCATATTTCAGTATTTAAAAGAGTATTCTGGAGTAATATGCTAGGTAGATTGTTTGAGTGAGTGACTGGAAGTAGAAAGCCACCTATAAGACTATTTTAGGAGAGAATATGAAAGATGCTTAGAGCTTTCTCTGAGGCAGTAGTAGATGAAATGATGCAAAAGAAGTTACTCAAATAATTGATAGATTTCTTTACTTTAACAAGGAACAGATGTACTGCATCAGTAGACTGTATCAAAAACTACGTATTTTATCTCATTTTATATGTCCTAATAGTAGGGTCTAGTTGCTTTATCTATGAACTGTTCTTTTTTCCATCCACTAAAGATAAAAAACAGCAAAATATGATGAATTATATGACTGTGATATCAATTAACACCAAACTTTTCACATTCAAATATTAAGTATTAATATATAACATTATATCACTGATTCCAAAGTGAATGACTATCTTAGTCAATTTTTATCCCTAACATACCTAGAGCCTATTTCATATTTTTCCCTAGTCGACAAAACATCCAGCATTTTCATTTGAGAAATGCATTCTAAGTTTGGCCTCTTTTACACTGTTTTTAAAAGCTTCATAGAACTAACACATCAAATGACAGCAAGAGAAAGTATTCTACACTATTCAAAACCTATAGTGATAGCTGCTGACAGATATTCACAACTTTCGCATCCTTTTGGAGACGTATGTAGAACCAAGCAGTGTGCATTACTGGCAAATGACAGTACTCTCTGCTGAGTTTTTACTGGGTAAACATTAATAAATTATCTCAATTGAAAGGTCACCATTATGATTAATATACATCTTTTCCACTTTGTTTTTCTGAAGCTGAGAGTCATAAAAGAAAATTAAAACTCAGTATGGCTAAAACTCCAGTTTGTGTCCAAATGACTGTCGAAAGAAAAACTTTCAATGTTTTTATCTTTTAGCAAATTTTATTCAAGTGAGTACTATATATTTACATTTAATTGGACACATACACATACCATTCACACACACACACACACACACACGCACCAAAAAGCCTGTGAACAACTTTCAATGTTTTAGTTTAATTAAAGAGAAGAGATGAGAAAAACTGATCCAAGGTTTACATAGTAATACAAGAAATATTACAGAAAAGTATCTAAATAAATGTCACAGATTTCAGAAGACAAAGACATCACAGTTAATTAGAAGGATTACACAAAGCATTTAAGAAAAAGTAAAGTAAAAATTGATCTGTAAAACTACACAGGAATTGATTAGGAGAGAAATAGAAAAAGGAGTTCCTGGCTGCTCCTGAAGGAATAGCCTCAGCAAAAGTACTTAGGTCTGAGAAGTAGGGTATGTTCTGAAAATAATTTAAAAGGTCGTTATATGAAGTCTGTGTTGTTTATTTCCAGTGGTATCAAATGGAAGTAATTCTAATAAATAATGATAATAAAATGCAGCATAACTCATTTTAACAAAAAGACAGCTGGAAATGGAAATAACATGGACATCTAGAAAGCAAGAAAGTAAGTTTAAAAATGTATCTCAACTTAAATGTAAGGTGACCTTGTCTGGTTCAGTAAGTTGGTAGTCACCAGATAATAGTTTTCTATATTTGAATTCTGCATAATTTCATAAATCTTTTATAATGGAAGAATTGAATGAAATGTAAGGAAATCTGAGTTATGGCATTTATGCTTACATAATGTGTCTAAAACATTATAATGCTATAAATATTTTGTGCTATAAATTATCGTTGGTTCACAAACAACAATATACATATTGTTTTCAAGTGTTTGCAAAACACTTTTCAAGTGTGGTCATTCAAGTGAATCGCACAGGAACCTTCTCAATCAGGTGTGACTGTTTTTCCTTTACAATTATCATCATCATTACTATTTTATCATTGAATAAATCGTTGCTCAGAAATGTACATAAATTTTTCAGGTTCATTTATTTATTTATTTGAGACGGAGTCCAACTCTTGTCACCAGGCTGGAGTGCAGTGGTGTGATCTCAGCTCACTGCAACCTCCGCTTCCCAGGTTCAAGAGATTCTTCTGCCTCAGCCTCCCGAGTAGCTGGGACTACATGAGCTATCATGCCTGGCTGGTTCATATATTTAATAAATATGAACTCCAGCCCAAGTTTTCATAAAGCAAAATATATGCTTTATGTGATGTCATTCATCTTAACAATTCACCGAAGTTTAGTAGAAGAAAGTTGGTGAAATAGAAATGAACATACTCTCTCTTTAGGAAGTCATTGTTTTTCTTTTTTTTTAACTTTTATTTTGAGTTCAGGAGTATATGTGCAGATTTGTTTTATAGGTAGACTTGTATCATGATGGGGGTTGTTGTACAGATTATTTCATCACTCAGGTATTAAGCCCAGTACCCATTAGTTATTTTTCCTGATCCTTACCCTCCTTCCTCTCTCCACCCTCAAGTAGGCCACCGTGTCTGCTGTTCTCCTCTGTGTGTCCATGAGTTTTTATCATTTAGCTCTCACTTGTAAGTGAAATATGCAGTATTTGGTTTCCTGTTCCTAAAATAGTTTGCTAAGAGTAATGACCTTAAACTCCATTCATGCTTATGCAAATGACACAATTTCATTATTTTTGATGACTGCATAGTATTCTATGGTGTATATGCACCCCTTTTTCTTTATCCAGGCCACTATTGATGGGCAATTTACAATGATGTTATGTGTTTTGCTATTATTAATAGTGCTGCAATGAACATACATGTGCATATGTCTCTGTGATAGAACAATTTATATTCCTTGGGGTATATACTCAGTAATGAGATTTCTGGGTCGGGTGATGGTTACGTTTATAGGTCTTTGAGGACTTGCCACACTATTTTCCACAATGGCTGAGCTAACTTACACTCCCACTAACAGTATATGTATTTCTTTTTCTGCACAGCCTCACCAGCAACTGCCATTTTGACTATTTAATAATATCCATTCTGACTGGTGTGAGGGGATATCTTATTGTGGTTTTGATTTGCATTTCTATAAAGATCAGTAATGTTGAGCTTTTTTCATATGCTTATTGGACACATGTATGTATTATTTTGATAAGTGTCTTTTTAGGTCATTTGCCCACTTTTTAATGAGTTAGTTTTTTCTTGTAAATTTGTTCAAGTTCCTTATAGATGCTGACTATTAGACCTTTGTCAGATGCATAGTTTGCAAATATATTCTCCCATTCTGTAGGTTATCTGTTTACTCTTGATTTCTTCTTTTACTGTGGAGAAGCTCTTTAGTTTAATTAGATCCCATTTGTCAATTTTTGCTTTTGTTGCAATTTTTTTTGCATCTTTTTCATTTACCTGTTGCATCTTTACCTGCTCATATGTCCAGAATGGTATTGCCTAGATTGCCTCCAAAAATTTTTATAAATTTGGGCTTTACATTTAAGTCTTAGTCTATTTTGAGTTAATTTTTATATATTGTATAAGAAATTGGTCCAGTTTCAATCTTCTGCGTATGGCTAGCAAATTATCCCAACACCATTTATTGAATAGTGAGTCCTTTTCCTATTGCTTTTTTTTTTTTTTCCTCTCTCAGCTTTGTCAAAGATCAGATGGTTGTAGGTGTACAGCCTTATTTCTTGCCACTCTATTCTGTTCTATTGGTCTATGTGCAAATACTAGTACCATGCTGCTTTGGTTACTGTATTTCCTGTACAATCGTTTGAAGTAAGGTAGCATGATGTCTTCACCTTTGTTTTTCTTGCTTAGGGTTTCCTTGGCTATTCAGGCTCCCATTTGGTTCCATATGAATTTTAAAACAGTTTTTTTCCAGTTCTATGAAAAATGTCACTGGTAGTTTGATGGAAATAGCATTGAATCTGTAAATTGCTTTGGATACTGTAGCCATTCTAACAATATTACTTCTTTTTATCCATAAGCATGGAATGTTTTTCCATTTGTTTGTGTCATCTTTGCTTATTTTTGAGCAGTGTTTTGTAGTTCTCCCTCTGGAGATCTATCACCTCTCTTGTTTGTTGGCTGTGTTCCTAGGTATTTTCTTATTTTGTGGCAATTTTGAATGGAATTGTATTCCTGATTTGGGTCTTGGCTTGGTTGGTGGTGGTGTATAGGAATGCTAGTGATTTCTATATGTTGGTTTTGTATTCTGAGACTTTGCTGAAGTTTTCTTTTCTTTCTTTTTTCCTTGAGGGAGAATCTTGCTCTGATGCCCAGGCTAGAGTACGGTGGCATGATCTCAGCCCACGACAACCTCCGCCTCCTGGGTTCAAGCAATTCTTTTGTCTCAACTTCTTGAGTAACTGGGATTACAGGAGCATGCCACCACGCCCAGCTACGTTTTCTATTTTTAGTAGAAATGGGATTTGGTCATGTTGGGCAGGCTGGTCTCGAACCCTCGAACTTGGCCTACCAAAGTGCTGGGATTACAGCTGTAAGCCCCCATGCCCAATTCCTGAAGTTATTTTTATCAGCTTAAGGAGCTTTTGGGCCAAGACCATGAGGTTTTCTAGGTATAGGATCATGTCATCTGTAAACAGAGATATCTTGACTTCTTCTCTTTCTGTTTGGATGCCGTTTACTTCCTTCTCTTGCCTGATTGTTCTGGCCAGGGCTTCCAACACCGTGTTAAAAAGGTGAGGTGAGATAGAGCATCCTTGTCTTGTGCTAGTTTTCAAGGGGAAAAACTATGATTTCTCAGTATGATGAAAAATCAGTATGATATTGGCTGTGGATTTGTCATAGATGACTCTTATTATTTTGAGGTGTGTTCCTTCAATACCTGGTTTATTGAGAGTTTTTAACATGAAGGGATGTTTAATTTTATTGATAGCCTTTTCTGTTTCTATTGAGATAATCATGTGATTTTTCGTCTGTTCTGTTTATGTGATAAATTACACTTATTGATTTGCATATGTTGAACCAACTTTGCATCTCAGGAATAAAGCCTAATTGATCATGGTAGGTTAACTTTTTGATGTCCTGATGGATTTGGTTTTCAGGTATTTTGTTTGAGGATTCTTCCATCAATGTTCGTCAAGGACATTGGCCTAAAGTTTTCTTTCTTTGTTGTGTCTCTGTTGGTTTTGAAATCAGGATAATACTGGCCTCACAGAATGAGTTAGGAAGGAGTCCTTTCTCCACAATTTCTTGGAATAGTTTCAGTAGGAATGGTACCAGATCTTCTTTGTTTGGCCGTGAGTCTGTCTAGTCCTGGGTTTTTTTGGTTTATAGGCTATTGAAATTTGGTTTGTAGGCTATAAAAATTACTAATTCAATTTTGGAGGCTGTTATTGGCCTGTTCAGGAGTTCAATTTCTGCTTGGCTCAGTCTTAGGAGGATGATGTGTCCAGGAATTTACCCATTTCTTCCATATTTTCTAGTTTGTGTTCATAAAGGTATTCATAATAGTCTCTAACCGTTATTGTATATCTTTGGGCCAGTGGTAATATCCCTTTGATGTTTCTCATTGTGTTTATTTGGATCTTCTCTTTTTTCTTGTTTGTTAGTCTAGCTAGCAGTCTATTTTATTATATTTCTCAAAAAAAAAAAAAAAGAAAAAAGAAAAAACAGCTCTTAGATTTGTTGATCTTTCAGTTTTTTTGGTGTGTCTCAGTCTCCTTCAGTGAAGCTCTGATTTTGGTTATTTTTTGCTTTCTTCTAGCTTTGGTGTTGGTTTACTCTTGCTTCTCTAGTTCTTTTAGTTGTGAGGTTAGGTTATTATATTGATATCTTCCTAAATTTTTGATGTGAGTATTAGGTGCCATAAATTTCCCTCTTAACACTGTCTTAACTATGTCCCAGATTCTAGTATGATGTAACTTTGTTCTCATTAGTTTCAAAGAATCTCTTGATTTCTGCCTTAATTGTATTATTTTTTCAGAAGTAATTCAGAAGCAGGTTATTCAATTTCCATGTATTTGTATAATGTTGAATGAATGTCTTTATTTCTAACTTGATTGTGCTGTGGTCTGAGATAGTGGTTGTTATGATATATTTTCTTTTGCATTTGCTGAGCATAGTTTTGTGTCTGATTATGTGGTTGATTTTAGAGTATGTGCCATGTGACAATGATAAGAATGTATATTATGCTGTTTTGGGGAAACAATTTCCATAGATGTCTCTCAGGTTCATTCATTTCAGTGCTGAATTCAGGTCCTGAATATTTTCGTTAACTTTCTTCCTCAGTGACTTTTTAGATACTGTCAGTGGGGTGTTGAAGTCTCCCACTATCATTGTGTGGGAGTCTAAGCCTCTTTGAAGGTCTTTGAGAACTTGCTTTATGAATCTGAGCACTTCTGTGTTGGGTGCATATATAATAAGGATAGTAAGGTCTTCTTGAATTGAGCCCTTTACCATTATGTAATGCCCTTCTTTGTCTTTTTTGAGCTTCGTTGGTATACAGCCTGTTTTGTCTAAAATTAAGATTGCAACCCCTGCTTCTATTTTCCACTTGCTTTGTAGATTTTTCTCCATCTGTTTATTTTGAGCCTGTGTGTATGAGCCTTGCATGTGAGAATGGTCTCTTGAAGTAAACCAATGGGTCTTGATTCTTTATCCAGCTTGCCACTCTGTGTCTTTTAATTGGAGTATTTAGCCCATTTATTGTCAAGTTGTATCGATATTTGTGGATTTGATCCTGTTATCATGATGTTAGCTGGTTATTATTCAGGCTTGTTTGTGTGGTTGCTTTATAGTGTCACTGGTCTATGCATTTAAGTATGTTTATGCGGTGGCTGCTAACAATTTTTTCCATATTTAGTGCTTCCTTCAGGAGCTCTTGTAAGGCAGGTTTGGTGGTAATGAATTCCCTCAACATTTGCTGGTCTGAAAATGATTTTGTTTCTCCTTCACTTATGAAGCTTAGTTTGGTCATATGTAAAGTTCTGGGTTCAAATATGTATTTTTTTTCCAGAATGTTGAATATTGGCCCCTAAAAAGATTGCTATTAATCTGATAGACTTCCCTTTGTAGGTGATTTGACTATTGTCTCTAGGTACCTGTAACATTTTTTTCTTTCATTTTGACCTTGGAGATCTAATGCGATGATTATGTATTTGGGGGAAGATAGAAAGCCAAGTCAATGCTAAAAATAAAAGCATTCAAATGCTTTCATTTGAATATAGGAAACTAAAAATTGCTCGTCGTTACAGATACATCTAAAATAAGTCAGAAGATGAAAACTAGTATTTATCAACTTCTATTATGTTATTACTTGCTTTTTTAAGCAAGCTTATTTTATTAGGCATGTTGTGATCTGTACATAATTAACTGTAGCTGTGGTATTTTACTTAACTGTATAGCCAGAGTGTCATCAGTGATAATCATGTAGTAAGTGTCCAATTTGATAAATAAAATGTATACACTTATAATATTTGATTAATAAAGTTAAAGATGAAACTTAAGATTCAGAAATATTAGTATATTTTTCCCAGTTTTCATAGGATAGCTACAAGTCAGAGTTCATGTAAATAATACAGCTCTTTGAGTCTAAAAGGTGAAACTAAACTTAAAAAGACATTGAAAACTTAGAACAACAAGTAGGGGAGATAAGGTGAAGCATTTAATCAGAAAATGAGATTAAATGAAGTACCTCAGTACCAAAAGAGGTTGAATGTAATTCTTTATTTAATAACAAAATTCAATGTTTTTCCTAAATTTTCAAAAATGTATTATTCACCAATCTCAAAGCATGGTACATGCTCTGTGAAATTGACTTGCAGTCACAAATTATAAAAATAATTACATTTTAATTATAACAGTCAAAATATTTTAACTAATATTCTAGTCTAGGTCATGTGGCTATTGCCAATTAGAGTGATACATTAGGAGAAAAATGTGTATTGATATTAAAAACAAGTGGAGTATGGAGAATCAAGGATTTCATATTTAGTGAGAATAGGGTAGGAGAAAAATTATAAGCTTCAGTGTCATTCAGGAATTATACCTGATTAGATGCTATGAAAGATCTTCCAAAACATATCAACTAAATAGGGAGAATACAATTTTTGAGGTAGTGCATATCTCAAAATCATTAGATTTCTGTAAGTATCCTCTTCCTGTAAAAAATTAAAAAACATATATACTATTTTAAATGAAAATCTGTATGTAATATACATTCATTCCTATATTATATAATTTACATACTACATATATGCATTACTTATATACACTATATATAGTATACATACTTTTTAAATATATAAATATTAAAGCAATATGTTTTTATGTATAGAACTTCAAGATAAAAATCAGTTTGTATGCATTTAATAATATATCTTCAAACTATATGAAAGCAAAGCAAAGCTTCTCAGAAATAAAAGTAGACAAATAAGCAAATATAGTCGCAGATATTAGCACTCAGACAGTGTTCAACAAACTTGCGCATTCTCTTTCTCTTGAAAACACACTTTTTGCTCTTCCTTCTCTTTTTCCTTAGCACACTTGCAGCTCCCTCTCAGCCTCTTTTACTGGATTCACCAACTCCAGATAAACTCTAGATGTTGACATACTCTAGATTTCTTGGATAATTTTCTTTATATCTGTAATCACTCTCTTGGTATTTTCATTTAGTTTGAAGGCCTTAACTGTCACATATATATTGATATTTCCCAAATTTATGTTTTCCCCCTTACCTCTTTCCTGAACTCCAGATTCATAGAAACAATCTTGTATTTGATATTCCAATTGTATGCTTAAATAAAAACCCAGACATCATATATTAAAAGTGATGTTGATTTTTATGACACCTCCTCCCAAGAAATAAAAATCATGATTTGTCAAATATTCTCTATTTTGACAAATGCCCCATATTTCAAACAGTTGCTCAGGCCTAAAATCTTATTTTTATTGGCTATTTTACTAACCAAATCACATAGATATTCTCTCTTAAATGTTTATAGACTCCAACTTTAAAATATTTTAAATACAACAAGTTTTTACAAATTTCGCTATTGCCCTCTACTCAGGCTTTATCCTTCTTGCTAATTAATGACTTCAAAATCCTCCAGAAAGGTTTCCCTGCTTCTCATCTTTTCACTCTACAAACTTTTTCCACACTTTACTTATAGTGCTAATGAAAATTATTTAGAAAAATAAATAAATTTAGACACAGCCCTTACAACTTCTACGAAATTTAACTCAGAATGCATCATAGGCCTAAATGTAAAATGCAAAACAATAAAGCTCTTAGAAGATAACAAAAGAGAAGACGTAGATGACCTTGAGCTTGGCAATGACTTTTTAGACATGTTACCAAAAGCACAATCCATGAAAGAATATTGATATTCAGATTTTATTAAAATTATAGAATTTTGCTGTGAAAAATACTCTTCAGAGAATTAAAAGATTAGCCACATCCTGGGAGTCTGGGAGATTTTCAAAATGCATATTTGATACATTGCTTGTATGCAAAATATACAAAGAATTTTTAAAACTTAACAATAAGAAAACAAATGACTCATTTAAGAAACAGGGAAAATATCTGAACAGACACCTGACCTAAGAAGATATACAGATAAATGTAGGAAAAAATGTTCAACATCATATGTCATTAGAGGATCACAAATTAAAACAAGATGAGATACTACAATGGTTAAAGTCCTCTGACAACAACAAGGGCTAGTGAGAAAATGGAGCAACAAGAACTCTCATTCACTGCTGATGAAAATGCAAAATAATATAGCCACTTTGGAAGATAACTTGACAAGCTATTAAAAAACAAAACATAACTCATTATATGATCTAGCGATTGCACTCATTGGTATTTATCCAAATGAGTTGTAAACTTGTATATACATAAAATACATTTATGAATATAGCAGCTTTATTCATAGTTGCCAAAACTTGGAGGCAGCCATGAGGCCTTCTAGCAGGTGCTTGGATAAACTGTGTAGACTCATACGATCGAATATTACTCAGTGATAAACAAACTATTCAGCAACAAAAAGACAGAGGAATCTCAAGTACAGATTGATAAATAAAAGAAATAAATCTGAAAAAGCTACTTGTGACGTAATTCCAATTATATATTATTATGAATAAGGCATAACTATGAATCAGTAGTTGAGAGCAGTGAATAGGTAGGGAACAGGAGATTTTTAGGTCAGTGAAAACTATAGTGTCTGAATGATACTATAATGATGAATACATTTATCAAAACTCATAAAATATACGATACAAAGAGTGAACCCTAATATAAACTTTGGACTTAATAATTATGTATCAACATTGACTCATCAAAGTTACCACAGGAACACAAGATATTAATAGGAAAATCTGTGGGGATGGGGTAGGGTGAAGTTCATATAGGAACTGTACTTTCCACTTCCTTTCTTTATAATTCTGTAGTACTCTAAATAATAAAGTCTATTAATGTTTTAGATAGCTATTGAAATCATATACTTACTTGGTTAAATATATCCAGTATGTTGTCAGACTTAGAATAAGTTATTGCCAGAATTCAAAAGAGACTACATAACTCATCTCCCGGCTGTCTTTCTTTCTTCTATCATTTTCTGCCTCTTCTTGAACAGCACTGGTCTTCTTGCATTTCTTATACAAATGAAGTATTTTTCTCTTTGTGGCCTTTGCTTCTGCTACCCCTTCTACCTGTAATACTCTGGCCTTTTTATTTGCATGGCTTTCTTCTTTACATCATTTATGCTGCTGCCAGATGTCATCTCATTAGAGAGAATTTCTTTGATTTAAAAGAGCAACCAGTATCACTCTATGCTCCATCTGCTTCATGCCTCTTTTTAAATACTTATATGTATATTATATTTCATATTGATGTGTGATTATTATCTGTTTTCATGAGTATTTAAGTTTCATGAAAGAAACTTTTTTTGTTTCTTTTTTGTTTTGTAGAATGCTGTATCCCAACTTCATAGAGTAATTACTGTCATTTAGTAGACTTTCCCTAAATAGTTATAGAATGAGCAATTGTAGGACTTACAGGGAGCCATTTTTAAATATTTTGAAAACTTCTGTAGATATACAAAAGTTAGAAGTAAAAAAAAATTCCTAATTACCCATGACCAGATTTGAAGAATTGTCAACATTTTGAAGAGACTCATCAAATATAGTACATATATTATTTTAATGGTAGTTCATTTTATCAAAATCTTTTAATATGAGTAAATGGTCTGTACAGCTGAAAAAATGTCATATTTTTGCACACACTACCTTATTAAAACACATTTGATCAAAATAACTTGAGTCATTATAAAACACTACGTGTGAGTATATTAAACAATTGTTACATACTTCCATGTCAACAACAAATAATACAGCAGATTAAACACACAGTTTAGACATATTTCTTCTGACTTTCTGCCCTTTGTTTTACATATTTTTTATTCTCCACCTCAGGGAAGTACTTTTATCTTTATCCTTTTCAATTTCCCATATCTCTGTGACTTTCTCTTCAAAGGCCTCCTGGAACCTGCATCACTGGGACTATTTCTGCCTAAACAGTTTGACTTTTTGTTCCCAGCCTTTTCAGTTTATCTTATCAACTAAGCATATGCCTCACTGAAGATCTTTCAAAATTGGTCTAGAAGTTCTATCAATTTTCTATACTCATAACATTTCATGTTTTAAAGAATTCACTCAGCTTTAAAATCCATGGCACAGAAAGAATATATAAACTATTATTTTCCACCTATGTGGTTATGAAAATGTTTCAAGAATTAACTTGCCTACAACAGTGCCTTGTATTTGTTTACAAAGTTATGTTTAATGACTATATATTTTTGTCAGACATTCCATCTTTATAATGCTAAGACTGAGAGTTATCACTTATAGTCATTCACTTTAGCCAACAAACGTGTATTGAATTTCTATTTTGTGTTAGGCATTGTTCTGACACAATAGATATATAATGATGACACATCAGAGAAATAATGGTGAACGTGAAAAGTGAAGTTCTAGCCTCATACCATCTTACATTTCAGTGTACTACTACTAAGCAATTTGACCAGTTAAAATAATTAGCCTCATCAGCCTGCCCTCTCACCTAACAGATTAGCCACATACTTCTTAGGATATTTTATTTGGCCATTTAAACGAGAAGGAAGGAAAGGCAAAATAAGAAAAACTTGCCCTCTTCTCTTCACGTATCAAAGTAGCTGTTATGTATTGCATACAGTAAAGGAATAGAATTAGAAAATCCGAAAAAAGAAGGGTGAGGGGGCGGAGCAAGATGGTCGAATAGGAACAGCTCCAGTCTCCAACTCCCAGCACGAGCGACACAGAAGACCGGTGATTTCTGCATTTTCAACTGAGGTACTGGGTTCATCTCACTGGGGAGTGCCGGATGATTGGTGCTGGTCAGCTGCTGCAGCCCGACCAGTGAGATCTGAAGCAGGGCGAGGCATTGCCTCACCTGGGAAGCGCAAGGGGGAAGGGAATCCCTTTTCCTAGCCAGGGGAACTGAGACACACAACACCTGGAAAATCGGGTAACTCCCACCCCAATATTGCGCTTTAAGCAAACAGGCACACCAGGAGATCATATCCCACACCTGGCCGGGAGGGTCCCACACCCACGGAGCCTCCCTCATTGCTAGCACAGCAGTCTGTGATCTACCGGCAAGGCAGCAGCGAGACTGGGGGAGGGGCGCCCGCCATTGCTGAGGCTTAAGTAGGTAAACAAAGCTGCTGGGAAGCTCGAACTGGGTGGAGCTCACAGCAGCTCAAGGAAACCTGCCTGTCTCTGTAGACTCCACCTCTGGGGACAGGGCACAGTAAACAATAACAAACGCAGCAGAAACCTCTGCAGACGCAAACGACTCTGTCTGACAGCTTTGAAGAGAGCAGTGGATCTCCCAACATGGAGGTTGAGATCTGAGAAGGGACAGACTCCCTGCTCAAGTGGGTTCCTGACCCCTGAGTAGCCTAACTGGGAGACATCCCCCACTAGGGGCAGTCTGACACCCCACACCTCACAGGGTGGAGTACACCCCTGAGAGGAAGCTTCCAAAGCAAGAATCAGACAGGTACACTCGCTGTTCAGAAATATTCTATCTTCTGCAGCCTCTGCTGCTGATACCCAGGCAAACAGGGTCTGGAGTGGACCTCAAGCAATCTCCAACAGACCTACAGCTGAGGGTCCTGACTGTGAGAAGGAAAACTATCAAACAGGAAGGACACCTACACCAAAACCCCATCAGTACATCACCATTATCAAAGACCAGAGGCAGATAAAACCACAAAGATGGGGAAAAAGCAGGGCAGAAAAGCTGGAAATTCAAAAAATAAGAGTGCATCTCCCCCAGCAAAGGAGCGCAGCTGATCGCCAGCAACGGATCAAAGCTGGATGGAGAATGACTTTGACGAGATGAGAGAAGAAGGCTTCAGTCCATCAAATTTCTCAGAGCTAAAGGAGGAATTACGTACCCAGCGCAAAGAAACTAAAAATCTTGAAAAAAAAAGTGGAAGAATTGATGGCTAGAGTAATTAATGCAGAGAAGGTCATAAACGAAATGAAAGAGATGAAAACCATGACATGAGAAATACGTGACAAATGCACAAGCTTCAGTAACCGACTTGATCAACTGGAAGAAAGAGTATCAGCAATTGAGGATCAAATTAATGAAATGAAGCAAGAAGAGAAACCAAAAGAAAAAAGAAGAAAAAGAAATGAACAAAGCCTGCAAGAAGTATGGGATTATGTAAAAAGACCAAATCTACGTCTGATTGGGGTGCCTGAAAGTGAGGGGAAAAATGGAACCAAGTTGGAAAACACTCTTCAGGATATCATCCAGGAGAACTTCCCCAACCTAGTAGGGCAGGCCAACATTCAAATCCAGGAAATACAGAGAACGCCACAAAGATACTCCTCGAGAAGAGCAACTCCAAGACACATAATTGCCAGATTCACCAAAGTTGAAATGAAGGAAAAAATCTTAAGGGCAGCCAGAG